>NC_061819.1:30864965-30867465 GCF_019202785.1 Penaeus chinensis | reverse complement strand
GCTCTTAACAATTTTACCAAAACTTTTAATGAAAAAATTCTTAAAGAATCTTGTTATTTTTTTTTAGAAAATTATACTTATTAATACATCTACTCTCTGACCAATAAGAAAAAGGAAACTAGACCAACATAGAAATAATTGAAGATGGAAAAGACACCAAAAACAGAATCAAATGTAATTGATATACCTTCGTCATAAGTTTCTGTGGTACATTTTTTTCAGTGCCTTTTTGAAGGTCGGTAAAGAATTTTGTTCATTATTTCATCATGCGCCTTTATAGCGAATGTATGTTTGTGAGTGAGTGGAGATTATTCGTGGCAAGTACAGCTGTGAGTGACTGCGAGTGTTAAAGGGATTATGTGTAATGATCCGGTTTTACGTCACGAACTCCCTCGCAAGAGCTAGGACGATGCCTTCTATCGAAGTACTTTGATTTTGGCAGGTGAAGACCGTTGCCCCAAGTGGAGGCCCTCCCCTTAATCTCGGACCATTGGGGCAGGATCCACTGGGTAACCGGCCCTCATGCACTACGGCGGCCGCCCTTATAGGTATTATTTGTAGTTAGTAAGTAAGTAAGGTAATTCTCGCAGTCCAACAAACTGTTTATAGAATTATATACAAATGTAGCTTCTGTTAATAAAATGATGTCGTCCAACTTTAATATAATTAAGCATTTTAAAACTTCGTGAGTGCTATCATGACGCATAGGCTCGCTGTTTGCTTTAATTACTCTTTTTCGCACCTTACCGCGACAGCTGAGGGATTGCGTACTAGCGTCTCCCCATATACTCATACAATAGGTGAGCGATGAATATATTATTGTGTTGTAGATAAGGAAAAAAATGTTTTTGTAAAAGCGATCGCGCACAAGATCAATTATACCACACTGTTTGGATATCTTCATTTTGATACTAGGTACTTGTAATGCTTTCTATGTGACCCCTAGAAATTTAGCATTGTCTACTTCCATAATAATTTCAGTTATTATTAGTTATTATTCCGGTGGATAAAAGATGTTCTTATTATCTGCAAAATGCTAGTGATTAACCGGAGTAGCACTTATAATGTCATTAATATATTGTAAAAAGAGCAATGGTTTATTTTAGATTATTTTGATGTTCTTTAATTATTTCATTAGGGATTCGGAAAGTCTATGTTAATGTGCCATTGAGGTGTTTAGACTGTGTATCTTGACTGGACATTGAAAACACTGGAAACTTAGTTTGCACGGGGTACAATCGCACTGATGGTAGGATTGTGTCACGATTGACAATTACGAGGCCGCGTTCGGAACCCTCCGAAAGTGCAGGTTGCTGCATAGGTTTTGTAACTCCGATGTATAGGTAACTTACCTGCAACTGACAAACACTAAAATAGCCTTTGATAACAACAATAAAGGGCCATGAAATTACCTACCAATATCTTATGGTTGCTTGCAACTGTCATTGTTTACATACAACTGCTACTGTGACGTCATCTCGTCCTGTTCGCCCGGCTGCGAAGGGGGGGCGAGATGGACGAGATGGACAACTTGTCCCGAACGCCATTGGAGGGTTTCAAAACGATTAAAACATCTTGTCCATCATGTTCAACTTGTTGGACGAGGAGTTCCAAACGCTACTTAATAGGATATTAGGGTAGCTGGCATGTACAATATTTAATAGAATTAGTGGATTGGCTTTTCTAAGTTTTGAGTCTTTATTCTTGATTATTTTTAAATCAATTAAATTCGACTCAACATTCGCAGAATTTAACATTCGTGGAATCCACGACTAACTTCGATGCGTACTTCATCCCAGAGGTTATCTATTCTGGGACGATGTTTCTCCACGGTCACACTAGTCTTTTCCCCGGACAGAAAAGACTAGTGTGACCGTTGCTTTAATGCAGCAACATTGCCAAAGATACAGGTTAAACACGTACAAAGAAGAAGTAACTCTGAAATAACGTCGAATATGATGTGAGATATTGAAATAAATCTAGGTTACAATCTACCATTATATAACATATCTTATTTCCGCTACTTATGTAACATAGTGGAATGACAAATCGGTGTTGGTGTGGGGCCTTCAGTACAGAACGCCTACACGAACATTTTGCTTCGGTTGGCTGATTTCGACAAAGAGGGATCCAGTATGTTCCGACATTTCATACAAGTAGATTCTTTGCTTAGCTATATGCGTTAACAAATATACAAGGCAACTCCACCTTTAATGCAAGAGATATTACAAAATAAGTTATAATCATGCAGAAAATATATATGCGACAAATCATCATGCAGCTTGATTTTACAAAACACAAGAAAATCAGCATAATGTTAAAAAAAAAAAAAAAAAATAATCAAATTCACCAAATTTCTCTGGTAAAATATTAATGTTGTGGAATAAGACTGTGAGCACATCACTCATTTCTGCCTTGAAAATTACATCAAGATCATGCAAATAGTAATAGAGGCAAGTAATATTTTCAATTTTCATATAAGTTTAAAAATAATTATCAG
>NC_061819.1:30847465-30859965 GCF_019202785.1 Penaeus chinensis | reverse complement strand
TAATTGATTTTAACGTTACTTTAATCTTCCTCTCCGCAAGAAAAACAAACAAACTCTTTACCACACAGGAAATAGTTAAACTAGCTCACTAGTATCTACAACTATCGAACAGATTGTTCTACTAGACGGGTGACAGTAGCGTACTCATCTGTCCTTTGTCCTCGACAGTGTCGAGTCATCGGCCAATGTGTGTAAGCCATACCACCTACGATCTTAAGAGTGCGTCCGCAGTGATATTGTGTCTGCCGCTAATATGGAAGATTTTTATATTAAATGGCTGTAATGTTAGTGCCCACCTTATCACTCGCATATTTCTAAACTTCACGTTTTCTGTAAACGCTAACGGATTGTGTTCTTTTCAACTAGATGGATCGAGCTTGTTTAATAAAGACGAAACATTTCAGTAGCCAACACTATTCCCACGGTGGCGTGAGACACTTTATGAGATTTAATTTGTACGAGAAAACACTTGGTGGAGCACGCCACTGTCTGCAGAACCAGTTCAACTCATTGGTAACTATTACCCACGATCACGAAAGCATGCCTTTCAGAAGTCAAGGTCGATGTCATACATGGGAGTAGAAGTACAACGGTTGCTTCATTGGTCTTCCTGTAGTCCTCGTACTAGGGTAAGCACCACTGCTCTCGGAAACCAGGACCACAGGTAATGAACAGGGACTAATGTTAGGGACACCCTATTCTCTGCATTTAAAAGATTAGCTTGACGTACTAGCTCAGCATCTCTGGTCTCGACCTTAGGCTTAAGAAGTGGACAGAGACGAGGTACATTTTCGAATGGTTCGCCATACTCTATTGATAGAGAATGCATGCTTGCTGCTTGGGCAGCAGAAGTGTGTTTATTACCAGGGTTACATAAAAGTTCTGAATTGATCAGATTAGGCTCCGCAATATAAATATTTTCCTTACTGATGGTAATGGACATGTCTATTGAAACTTTTCGTACATTTGCCATTATTTTCCTTCAAATTATCATGACGTGGTTGCTTACGCCTCATAAGGGTTTCAATTACGTAAATCACATCTCTGGTTCGTTTTAAGACAAAATGGACCCGCTTATCGACACTGAAGAGGCTGGTGAGGAAGAGGTAGCAAGGCCAAAATTAAATCACCCTCATAGAGGTTCTTACTTCAGCATTATTTATTGTATCAAAAAGTTCTTTCATGTTAGTCTGAATATTGCCCAAATGATTATGGGCTATTGAAATAGATGTTTGTAGTCTGTGCTTAAATATATTCACATAAGCAGCTACATGAATCTCCTTTAAGACTTTTAGTGGACCACGCACTTCATGCTCGTATATTAAGTGAAATAGTGAATACCCAAGACTCTTGAACGTTGCCCTTCACCGAAAATAGAAGCAAATCTATTCCTTCATCTCCCTCAGAACCAGTCTCTAAACAGAAGGCTTTATTCATTGTATTTAGAGTATAGTTAAACCTTTCAAGTACCCCTTGATACTGAGGATGACATACGCTGGTCCTGCACTGCTGTATCCCCAAGGACTTCATAACTTTCTCATTGTCTGGACGTGAAATTCGACCCTTGATCTGACTGTACTACGGTAGGCAGACCCATCTGGGTGAAAAACTATCAAGGCCTTCACAACACTCTAAGTAGTAATGCGTCTGAGGGGAAAAGCTTCAGAATATCGGGTGGCCTCGGCACTTATAGTAACAGAAGCTTATTACCCCGTTTAGTCTTTGGAAGGGGACCAACACGGTTAATAATTACTTTACTGAAAGGCTCTGGTAACACTGGGATAGGTTGCAAGGGATATGGTTTGATGCCGGCTCCTGGCTTACCTTTTACCTGGCAGACTAGCAATAACGACCAACATTTTTCACTTTCAAATAACCACTATTGGCATGAGCAATATTTAAAACATCAGCAGGAAGGAACTTGGGGATTATAATCATATGTGCGGCCTTACTAGTATCATCTGCAGTTATATTATAGGGCTTATATTTACACATAAGAATGCCTGACTGAAGATAATAGCATGTAATGGACTCTTCAAGTTCGCTAACGTCAGTAAGTCTATCATGAAATACTTTCAACTTTGGTAACTGGAGTGTCTTTGAAATCCACTTTATCAGAATTACTAGCATATTTGACAGATGAATTAAAGAAATCTGCAAGTGTAAATTCCTCTGCAAACATATCTTCATATGGTCTTTCCTCGGTTAATATAGTACCTAGACTGAGCGCCTTGCTAAGAGAAGGGGCCCTACGACTTGCACTGCGGGTGTCAGCACACGTAGGAAAGAGGTCGGGATACTCTAAATCTAATGTTGTTCTCTTTAGAGTGACAAGATGAAACTAAAGGGTAAAGTGAAATGGCGTCAATGGGTATCATATCAGCAACACATAACTTTACATAACAAGATAACAAATCATATTTAAGATAAACTTCACAAATGGGTATCAGTCCATTGATAATTTGAGCACCAGTGATACATCTGCTGCCAAGTCCCGTGCACGATTCAGCGGCATTAAGAAATCCTGTAGAACAAAATGTTCCAAATGAAGTCGTCACATTTACAGATTCTGTTATGGAAACGGGAGAAAGGCCAAAATTAAGTTTACCACCATAAAATTTAGATGCAACATTTTTCTTATTATAAGCATTGACGTGAAAAATAGGTTTACCTTCGTCAGATGAACGTTTATTTGCCAATTTGAAATAATAATTTATGACATGACCGTGTTTCTTGCAATAACTGCAAAAAAAAAGTTTTCACCGCGAGAAGCAAAATTCCTACTCTAAATAGTCACACAGACGCACACATATTTATATATATTTATATATATATGCATATATTTATCTATATATATATAATATATATATACTGTATATACATACATACACACACACACACACACACACACACACATATATATATATATATATATATATATATATATATATATATGTATGTGTGTATATATATACATAAAGATATATATATATATATATATATATATATATATATATATAATATATGTATATATATTCATATATGTGTGTGTGTGTGTACAGACGCACACGCACGCAAACACACACACACACACTCACACACAGACATATATGTTTATATAAAACCCTTCATGTATTTGTGTATCTAAGCATATGTGTGTATATGTGTATTTTTTGTGTGTATATGTGTGTACTTTATGTGTGTATATGTGTATGTGTATGTATATATATGTAATGTATACATATATTTATAAATAAATATGTTTATATACATATATGCATATATTTATTCATACAAATATATATATATATATATATATATATATATATAAGTATACATATGCATACATACATATAACCCTTTGTTTGTGTGTTTGTGTCTGTATACATGTGTTTCTGTGTATACATATACATATATATGTATATATATACATATATATAGTTATGTATATATTTATGTACATATATATATATATATATATATATACATATTTATACATATACATGCACACATGCATATATGTATACACATATCGTAATAATCGTATCTATCTATATATATATATGCATATATACATACATATGTATATTCATATATTGATATAAATATATACATATACATAAGTTTGTATATATTTATACATATATAAATATATATATAATGTATATATACACATATATGTATATATACAAATTCATATATATATGTATATTTACAAATATATACATATATATATATATATACTTATTTACATATACAGTATATACTTATATAGACACACGAATACACACACGCACAGACACACACACACACACATACACACACACACACACACACAACCCTGTGTATGTGTGTGTGTCTGTATGCATGCGTGTGTATGTGCGCTTGTGTTTGTTTGTATGTGCAAAATATGAAGCTTGCGTGATAATAGCTTGTTAAGAAATTATAGAGAGATTATTTTATGCTTACAGAGAGTTTAGTTCATTAAAACGTTTACTTTCCAGTGCGCTCTGGCCATCCTTTACCGGAATAGGCATTGCGGGAATAGCTCACACTGGTTGACCAAAATTGCGTATGGAAAGGTCGAATCAGATAATTAAATATTAGAGATACCGCAGTTGAAGATTTTACTGTTACTCATTAAGGAGTTGTTTTACTACTTATTTGCATTTCGTAGTTAGCATTGATATAAGGCAATACAAAGACAGAATATAGTGAAATAATCATATAAAGGCCAGTCTGAAGAGATCCCATATCTGGAAAAGAATCTCGCCCGCCAGTGTGAGAAAAAACACACACTGCCTCCGAGGGTTCGTTTATGTAATGATAGGCCGCTACTAATCGATTGGCTGAGCTTTAATGATTGACCTTCCGTGCTCCATTACAGCCGCTGAAACGGAGGTGTGTTGCCATATTTTTTGTGTGTTTCATTCTCTAGTGCGTCAGTTTGTACTTTTTTTTTATGGTAAAGTAACAGTTACACATTTATCGTTAATATTATCGTTATTTTTTATTTTTTTTATTTTTTTACATTATCGTACAAAATGTTACTGTCATAGTTGTTATCATTACTGTTCTGATTATCATCAATATCATTCATAGTACTATCATTATCATCATCGTTACCATTACCATTATCATTACTCTTTTCTTTATCAATATAATATATTCATCCTCATAATCCCATATCCTATCATTATCATCATTATTATCGTTATCACTGGCATCATCATCATCACCATCATCGTCATTTTCATCATTGCCATTATAATGATTATTATATCATCATTATTACTATGATTAATATCAGTAATATTATCCGTACCATCATTAACACTATATAATCATTATGATATCTGTGATCAGGACAATTATTGTTAGTATTGTCATTTTCATTATCACCCATTATCATCATGATTATTTGCATTATGATGTTATTGTTATCATTATTGACATTATTTTTATTATCATTATCACTATCATTAGCATCATCATTATCATTGTTATTGTTGTTATCATCATCACATCATTATCGTCATCATTATCATTATCATTACTATAATGATGCTGATTATTATCATTATTTCTATTGGTATTAGTAGTATCTTATCATCACTATTATTATTAATATGATTATTATTATTATTATTATTATTATTATTATTATTATTATTATTATTGTTATGATTATCATCATCATCATAATTGCTATTGATATTATCAATATCATTATTTTTTTTTTTTTAACTATTATTGTAATTGCTTTTATTATTATGAATACATGATTGTCATATCGTCATTATTATTATTATCATTATCATTATCAACATTATCATTATCGTCATAATTATTACCATTATTATCATCAGCACATCATCATCGTCATTATCATTATTACTATTATCATTATTCTTATCACCATTATTATCTATATTATTAATATTATTCTTGATGGTAGTGGTTTGATCCTTATATCTGACAACGAAGCCACAATAGCACATGTGGCAGACAAAACGACCCCGCGAGAGAAAATTCGCAGCACCAGCGTCAAAAATCAATTAATATTCACATGAGGTGAGTGTTGCCTATTGATTTTTTTCGGGTGTGTGGAAAAGGGCTACATTATACATTTTTTTAGCGGGAGGTTATTGATGTGGGGTTGGTTTCGTTAAAGGAGGAGGAAACGGAGGAGGGAGATGAAACAAGAGGAAAGAGGAGAAAGGAGAAAGAATAATAAACTGCAGGAACAGGTAAGTTTGTTGGTTTTGGTGAAGGAAGAGAGAAAAAGAGGGAAAAAAAAGTAGAAAAAAAGGAATGAGGGAGGAAGATGAGGATGTGTAGAGAGAGGATAATTCTATTTTTGGTTTCGAGAGAGAAAGAATAGAGAGGGGGAAGTAGAGAAGAAAGATGAGGTATAGTAGGGAATGACCGAAAGAAGATTTAAAATGTGAATAAAGGAATAGAGTGTGGTGGGATTTTGTGACAAAGTTCAGAAATATGATGAAGCTACTAAGCTACTACTGTGTATGCCGTTTCTCTTTCTCCTCATGTGATGCACACGCTTAAACACAGTTCGTTTCTGAGAGTAAGTTTGTTACGAGCGGCTTTTTCTGGGAGTGTATGCAGTCGCTACATTACCGCACGCCTTAAAACAGACTACGCATATATGCATAAACATTCAACCGCAATAACCAGCATTTACAAAAATCTGTCAAACCCTGCAAGCAGAAGACGCCGCACAAAGAACGCGCACCTGAGACATCATTAGACCCGCCGCGAGTTGCAATACCCTGAGCTTCCTTTTTGTCATTCGCGCGTCCGGCTGAGGAGACACAGGCTCCTCCTTCCCATCCGCCTCTCCATCCTTTAATAACATAATCGAGTCGAAAGGAGGCTGTTTCTTTATTAATAAAGCAATCACGTGTTGGCGAGCGCGCCGAGGCACGCACATGCAGTAAGGCTAACTCGAGTTCTTACATTTATTTCCGTGAGTTAAACACAAGTGACGGCGGCACCATTAACAACGGCCTTTTTCCCATTGTGGACATATTTGTGAACAGAAAACTTACACTTCGGCGGAGCAGACTCGAGCCAAATCATGCCATTAACAACCCTTCGTTGGGAGGCCGTAAGGGTTGATGTTGTTCAGCCGAGAAGACGAAGGAAGTCGCGACCCCAGGCCATAAAGAGAAGCACTGTCCAGTGTTGCCAACGCCGCGGGGATTAACGCTTTCTAGGAATGTTTGGACAAGAAGACTCCCTCTTCTCGGATCAGGAGACCCGAACTCTTACCAACCCCAAACCTCAAAAGCAACCTTATCCGACATCTCAGCCTACGAAGAGAAAGTACACCCCATAATCCCCAGAAGGCAATGGAAAAAAAGACATCCACCGCCGTACCGCGGGTGGCAGCGGTGCTGAGGGCTCATAAAGAGCTCCCAGTGCCACCGTGTGACCACACCGCTGGGCACTACCACTAAGTTTACACCTAAATCCTCGCTACCCAATTAGTGAGGGAGATGAGACGGGAGGGCAGCTTCCTCGGCCACCAAACAGCCGAACTACCAAGGCCCACATGACGAAAGGGCGAAAGAGGAGAGAGAACAAGAGGACGAGAGAGGGACTGAGAGAGCGAGAGGGAAACGGTAGAAAGGAGCGAAAGAGGAAATAGGAGGGCGAGAGCGCAAGAATGCGAAACACACACGCACACGCACGCACAAGCACACGCACACGCACGCACGCACGCACGCACGCACGCACGCACGCACGCACCAACCCACCCACCCACCCACCTACCCACCCACCCACCTACCCACACACACACACACACCCACACACACACACACACACACACACACACACACACACATATACACACACGCACACACACACACACACACATACACACGTACACGCACGCACGCGCGCGCGCACACACACACACACACGTACACGCATGCACGCGCGCGCACACACATACACAGGAGAGGGGGGGGGGGGGTAAGACAGTGAGTGAGAGAATGAGAGAGAGAGAATGAGTGAAAGCGGGAGAGGGCGAAAGAGAAAGGGGAAGAACGTGAGAGATAAAGGAATAAGCGAGTGAGTGAGTGAAACGAGTGAGAGAAAGACAAGGAGTGAGAGGGAATGACATGGCGAAAAAGAGAATGAGAGAGCGAAGATCTACGGAAACGTGAGAAATGGAGAGTCTTGGAACGAGAGAAAGAGTGAATGTTTGAAAGAGGGAACGAATGAAAGATGAGAGAGAGGGAGAGTTGGAGACCGTGTGAACGAAAGAGAGGGCGAGGGAGACAAAGGAGAGAAAAAATAAAGTATAAATATAGAGTGTAAAAGAAAAAAAAAAGAGCGAGAGTAGAAAGAAAATGAAGAGGAAATGAGAGAGCGACTGTAAAGAGGGGAACATAGAACGAAGGGGAGTACGAGAGTGGAGGAAGAGAATAGAGAGGAATAGAGTAAACCGGGAAAGAGCAAGAATAAAGAAGGAAAAAGGGAGCAAGAATAAAGAGAAGAGGGCGTGAGTAACGAGGGAAAGAGATTGACCGAGAGTAAAATTGGAAAGAGAGCAAAAATAAAGATGAAAAGAGGGAATGAGTAAAGTGGGGAGGGAGAGAGTAGAAATTGAAAGAAAGGGCGAGAGTAAAGGAAGGAGAGTGGGAGTAAAGAGGGAAAGAGTAAGCAAGAATAAAGAAGGAGAGAGAAAGCGGGAGAAAAAAGGGAAAGGGAAGAGAGTAAATAAAAAAGAGAGAACGAGAGTAGAGAAGGAAAGAAAGAACGAGAGTAAAGAGGGAAGGAAAAAGGGCAAGAGTATAGAGGGAGGGAGAGAGAACAAGAGTCAAAGAAAGAGAGAGTAAGAGTAAAGAAAGAGAGTACGAGAGTGAAAGTAGAGAGGGAAAAAGTGAGTGAGAGTAAATAGGGAAAGAGAAGGCGAGAGTAAAGAGGAAAAGAGAAAGTGAGAGCAAAGAGGGAAAGAGAAAGTGAGAGTAAAGAGGGAAAGAGAAAGTGAGAGTAAAGAGGGAAAGAGAAAGTGAGAACAAAGCGGGAAAGAGAAAGTGAGAGCAAAGAGGGAAAGAGAAAGTGAGAGCAAAGCGGGAAAGAGAAAGTGAGAGCAAAGAGGGAAAGAGAAAGTGAGAGCAAAGAGGGAAAGAAAAAGTGAGAGCAAAGAGGAAAAGAGAAAGTGAGAGCAAAGAGAGAAAGAGAAAGTGAGAGTAAAGAGGGAAAGAAAGTGAGAGTAAAAAGGGAAAGAGCGATAGTAAAGGAGAGAGTAAAGAGGGAGAGAGTGAGAGTAAAGAGGGAAAGAAAGTGAGAGCAAAGAGGGAAAGTGAAAGTGAGAGCAAAGAGGGAAAGAGAAAGTGAGAGCAAAGAGGGAAAGAGAAAGTGAGAGCAAAAAGGGAAAGAGAAAGTGAGGGTAAAGAGGGAAAGAAAGTGAGAACAAAGACGGAAAGAGAAAGTGAGAGCAAAGAGGGAAAAAGAAAGTGAGAGCAAAGAGGGAAAGAGAAAGTAAGAGCAAAGAGGGAAAGAGAAAGTGAGAGCAAAGAGGGAAAGAGAAAGTGAGAGCAAAGAGGGAAAGAGAAAGTGAGAGCAATGAGGGAAAGAGAAAGTGAGAGCAATGCGGGAAAGAGAAAGTGGGAGCAAAGAGTGAAAGACAGAGTGAGAGTAAAGAGGGAAAGAAAGTGAGAGTAAAGAGGGAAAGAGCGATAGTAAAGGAGAGAGAGTAAAGAGGGAGAGAGTGAGAGTAAAGAGGGAAAGAGAAAGAGCAAAGAGGGAAAGCGAAAGAGAGAGCAAAGAGGGAAAGAAAAAAATGAGAGCAAAGAGGGAAAGAGAAAGTGAGAGCAAAGATAGAAAGAGAAAGTGAGAGCAAAGAGGGAAAGGGAAATTGAGCAAAGAGGGAAAGAGAGAGTGAGAACAAAGAGGGAAAGAGAAAGAGAGCAAAGAGGGAAAGAGAAAGTGAGAGCAAAGAGGGAAAGAGAAAGTGAGAGCAAAGAGGGAAGAGAAAGTGAGAGCAAAAAGGGAAAGCGAAAGTGAGAGTAAAGAGGGAAAGAGAAAGTGAGAGCAAAGAGGGAAACAGAAAGTGAAAGCAAAGAGGGAAACAGAAAGTGAGAGCAAAGAGTGAAATAGAAAGTGAGAACAAAGAGGGAAAGAGAAAGTGAGAGCAAAGAGGGAAAGAGAAAGTGAGAGCAAAGAGGGAAAGAGAAAGTGAGAGCAAAGAGGGAAAGAGAAAGTGAGAGCAAAGAGGGAAAGAGAAAGTGAGAGCAAAGAGGGAAAGAGAAAGTGAGAGCAAAGAGGGAAAGAAAAAAATGAGAGCAAAGAGGGAAAGAGAAAGTGAGAGCAAAGAGAGAAAGAGAAAGAGAGAGCAAAGAGGGAAAGAGAAAGTGAGAGCAAAGAGGGAAAGGGAAATTGAGCAAAGAGGGAAAGAGAAAGTGAGAGCAAAGAGGGAAAGAGAAAGAGAGCAAAGAGGGAAAGAGAAAGTGAGAGCAAAGAGGGAAAGCGAAAGTGAGAGCAGAGAGGGAAAGAGAAAGTGAGAGCAAAGAGGGAAAGAGAAAGTGAGAGCAAAGAGGGAAAGAGAAAGTGAGAGCAAAGAGGGAAAGAGAAAGTGAGAGCAGAGAGGGAAAGAGAAAGTGAGAGCAAAAAGGGAAAGAGAAAGTGAGAGTAAAGAGGGAAAGAGAAAGTGAGAGTAAAGAGGGAAAGAGAAAGTGAGAGCAAAGAGGGAAAGAGAAAGTAAGAGAAAAGAGGGAAAGAGAAAGTGAGAGCAAAGAGGGAAAGCGAAAGTGAGAGCAAAGAGAGAAAGGGAAAGAGAGCAAAGAAGGAAAGCGAAAGTGAGAGTAAAGAGGGAAAGAGAAAGTGAGAGCAAAGAGGAAAGAGAAAGTGAGAGTAAAGAGGAAAGAGGATAGTAAGAGAAGAGGCGAAAGAGAAAGTGAGAGCAAAGAGGGGAAGAGAAGTGAGAGCAAAGAGGGAAAGAGAAAGTCGAGAGCAAAGAGGGAAAGAGAAAGTGAGAGCAAAGAGGGAAGAGAAAGTGAGAGTAAAGAGGGAGAGAGTGCGAGTAAAGAGGGAAGAGAAGAGAGTAAGAGGGAAAGAGAAAGTGAGAGCAAAGCAGGGAAAGAGAAAGTAGAGAGCAAAGAGGGAAAGAGAAAGTGAGAGCAAAGAGGTAAAGAGAAAGTGAGAGCAAAGAGGGAAAGAAAGTGAGAGTAAAGAGGGAGAGAGTGAGAGTAAAGAGGGAAAGAGAAAGAGAGCAATGAGGGAAAGAGAAAGTGAGAGCAAAGAGGGAAAGAAAAAGTGAGAGCAAAGAGGGAAAGAGAAAGTGAGAGCAATGCGGGAAAGAGAAAGTGAGAGCAAAGAGGGAAAGAGAAAGTGAGAGCAAAGAGGGAAAGAGAAAGTGAGAGCAAAGAGGGAAAGAGAAAGTGAGAGCAAAGAGGGAAAGAGAAAGTGAGAGCAAAGAGGGAAAGAGAAAGTGAGAGCAAAGAGAGAAAGAGAAAGTGAGAGTAAAGAGGGAAAGAAAGTGAGAGTAAAGAGGGAAAGAGCGATAGTAAAGGAGAGAGTAAAGAGGGAGAGAGTGAGAGTAAAGAGGGAAAGAGAAGTGAGAGCAAAGAGGGAAAGAGAAAGTGAGAGCAAAGAGGGAAAGAGAAAGTGAGAGCAAAGAGGGAAAGCGAAAGTGAGAGCAAAGAGGGAAAGAGAAAGTGAGAGCAAAGAGGGAAAGAAAGTGAGACCAAAGACGGAAAGAGAAAGTGAGAGCAAAGAGGGAAAAAGAAAGTGAGAGCAAAGAGGGAAAGAGAAAGTGAGAGCAAAGAGGGAAAGAGAAAGTGAGAGCAAAGAGGGAAAGAGAAAGTGAGAGCAAAGAGGGAAAGAGAAAGTGAGAGCAAAGAGGGAACAGAAAGTGAGAGCAAAGAGGAAACAAAAGTGAGAGCAAAGAGGGAAAGAGAAAGTGAGAGCAAAGAGGGAAAGAGAAAGTGAGAGCAAAGAGGGAAAGAGAAAGTGAGAGCAAAGAGGGAAGAGAAAGTGAGAGCAAAGAGGGAAAGAGAAAGTGAGAGCAAAGAGGGAAAGAGAAAGTGAGAGCAAAGAGGGAAAGAGAAAGTGAGAGCAAAGAGGGAAAGAGAAAGTGAGAGCAAAGAGGGAAAGAGAAATGAGAGCAAAGAGGGAAAGAGAAAGTGAGAGCAAAGAGGGAAAGAGAATGAGAGCAAAGAGGGAAAGAGAAAGTGAGAGCAAAGAGGGAAAGAGAAAGTGAGAGCAAAGAGGGAAAGAGAAAGTGAGAGCAAAGAGGGGAAGAGAAAGTGAGAGGAAAGAGGGAAAGCAAAAGTGAGAGCAAAGAGGGACAGATAAAGTGAGAGCAAAGAGGGAAAGAGAAAGTGAGAGCAAAGAGGGAAAGAGAAAGTGAGAGCAAAGAGGGAAAGAGAAAGTGAGAGCAAAGAGGGAAAGAGAAAGTGAGAGCAAAGAGGGAAAGAGAAAGTGAGAGCAAAGAGGGAAAGAGAAATTGAGAGCAAAGAGGGAAAGAGAAAGAGCAAAGAGGGAAAGAGAAAGTGAGAGCAAAGAGGGAAAGAGCGAAAGTAAAGAGGGAAAGAGAGAAAAAGAGTGAAGGAGAGAGTGAGAGTAAGCAAGGAGAGAGAGTGAAAGTGAAGAGAGGAGAGGGCGAAAGTAAACAATAAAGATAGAAAGAGAGAGAGAGAAAGAGGGAAAAAGAGGGCGAGAGTAAAGAGATAATGGGTGAGAATTAAGAGAGAAATAACGAGAGTAAAGATAGAAAGCGAGGACGAGAGAAGAGAGGAAACAAAAAGGAGAGTAAAAAGAAGGAAAACTAGAGCGGAAGTAAAGAAAGAAAGAGCGAGAGTAAAGAGGGAAAGAGAGGGTGAGAGTAAAGAGAGAGAATGAGAATAATGAGTGAAAGAGAGAAGAGTGAAAAGGGAAATTCAGAGCAAGGGTAAAGAGGGAAAGATAGGGTGAGAGTAAAGAAAGAAAGAGAATGAGAATAATGAGTGAAAGAGAGAAGAGTGAAG
>NC_061819.1:30839965-30842465 GCF_019202785.1 Penaeus chinensis | reverse complement strand
GAAGAGTTGGAAGGTCGTTTTGCCCAAAATGACCTTCGACCTGCTTTCCTAGCCCTGAGGGAACTCCGGTCAAAGTCCATCTCTCAATTGGGCTCGGTGAGGGCAGAGGATGGTCGCATTGTGTTGGAGCTGGGTGAGTATAGGGCCCGCTGGGCTGAGTACTTTGAGCAACTGTATAGGGTCGATCCCCCGTCTTCAAAACTCCCATTGGCTGGCACACAGCCACTAGTGGCTGATCCACCAATCAGTGAGGAACCACCTTCCATCGAAGAGGTGAGAAGGGTGGTCTCTAGGTTGAAGAGCGGAAAGGCTGCTGGTGTCTGTGGGATTGCTGTGGAGTTGTTGAAGGTGGGTGGAGAAGCCATAATCTGTGGTTTGCATGCAGTCCTGTCTACCGTTTGGGAGACTGGTACCATTCCTCCTGACTGGAAAAGGGGCTTGGTTATCCCTATCTGGAAAGGGAAAGGGGACCAAAAGAACTGTGGCAACTACAGAGGTATTACATTGCTCAGCGTACCAGGCAAGGTCCTCGCTCATCTGCTTTTGGCACGAGTGCGCGACCACCTATTACGAGTACAGAGACCTGAGAAGTCTGGTTTTACACACAAGTAGTCAATTATAGACCGCGTCTTAGCACTTCGTGTCCTTGTGGAACGCCGACTTGAGTTTCAACAAGGTATGCTTGCAGCTTTCGACTCAGTGCACCGGGAGAGTCTCTGGACCTTACTGGGTCTCCGTGGGATCCCCCCTTGGATTATTGGTTTGCTGTCTGGCCTGTATACAGATACCGAGAGTGCTGTCAAGTGTGGGGAGGGCATCTCTGCCTTTTTCCCCGGTGTCTTACGGGGTGAGACAGGGATGTGTCCTGGCCCCAACCCTTTTCAATACCTGTCTCGACTGGATACTTGGCCGTGCCGTGAACCATAGTTCCTGTGGGGCATCAATTGGTAATTTCAAGGTCACAGACCTTAACTTTGCCGATGATACAGTGATTATAGCAGAGACATTGGAGGTCCTGGAAGTAGCTCTCGAGGCGCTGCATGAGGGGGCGAAGCCATTGGGACTCACAGTCAACTGGACCAAGACCAAGGTTCAGGAATTTAGGGACTTTTTGGATGTCGATGTTCAGTCTGTGTATGCCTGTGGCGAGAACATTGAAGTCTTGGATAGCTTCACTTATCTTGGTAGTGTAGTGCAGAGTGACGGAGGTTCTGGCCGGGAAGTCAATCGACGACTCGGACTGGCCTACGGCGTTTATGGACTCACTCAATAGGAGTATTTGGCGCTATCGGTATTTGACTAGGAGAACTAAGATCAGGCTCTTCAGAGCACTGGTGATCCCGGTCTTACTCTATGGGTGTGAGACCTGGACACTGAACAGTGCTCTGAAGGCCCGTCTTGACTCCTTTGGTACTAAGTGTCTTCGCAGAATCATGGGGTATACCTGGAGGGACCATGTGTCCAATTAGAGGATACTCCATGCGACTGACTCAAGACCTATTACCAGTCTGATACGAGAGCGCCAACTTCAGCTCTATGGGCATGTGGCTCGTTTTCCTGAGAAAGATCCGGCTCATAGGGTCATCTCCGAGAGGGTTGACCCAGGCTGGAGAAGACCAAGGGGAAGGCCACGGAACTCTTGGCTGAAGCAAGTCGATCAGAACTGCCAAGATGTGCTGGGAGTGGGAAGGAATGCTGCATGGAGGCTTGCTCAGAGGGACCCCAGGAGGTGGAGGCAAAGGTTGGGCGCGGCAAAGCGCAGCCATGCGTATGCCCCCTTATGATGATGATGATGATGATGATGATGATGATGATGATTATGATTATGATTATGATTATGATTATGATTATGATTATGATGATGATGATGATGATGATGATGATGATGATGATGATGATGATGATGATGATGATGATGATGATGATGATGATGATGATGATGATGATGATGATTATCGTTATCGTTATCGTTATCGTTATCGTTATTGTTATTGTTATTGTTATTTTTATTATTGTTTTTGTTATTATTATTATTTCTGTTATTATCTTTATTATTATCTTATTCTTATTATTAGTGTAATAATAATTATCATTATCATTATAATTGTTATCATTATTGTACTTCTGATTGTCATCACTATTATTCTTATTATTATCATTATTATTGTTATTATTATTATTATTGTTGATATTATTATTATTATTATTATTATTATTATTATTATTATTATTATTATTATTGATGTTAGTATTATTTTTATCATTATCATCATTATTATTATTATCATTACTATAGAAATTACTTATCATAATTATTGTATTATTACTATATTTTATAGTAATAATAATAATAATAATTATTATTATTATTATTATTATTATTATTATTATTATTATTATTATTATTATTATTATTATTATTATTATTATTATTATTATTATTATTATTGTTATTACTATTGTTATTATTACTATTATTATTATTACTATTAATATTATT
>NC_061819.1:30812465-30817465 GCF_019202785.1 Penaeus chinensis | reverse complement strand
ACGGCGCCTGTACTGCCTCAGCCAACATAGTATGGGCCACCTCCGCAATATACGGCGCCTTTACTCCAGCCCCCGGTCTGTCTGCACTAAGCACATCCTGCAGCTGCTGATGGCACCCCGGTCTCCTCATCCCAGTCATGGCCAGTTCAACCATGCGGTCACGCTTGCCCTCGTTCCACACCGACCAGCGGACGTGACGAGGTCCCTGTCTTTTACGGGGAGACGCCAGCCTCCCAGGGCATCCAGCGGAGTCAGGAGCTGGAGTCCTGGATTTCCAGCATCGAGCTAGCGACCCGGCCTGCCACCTCCGAGGCTTACATCCGCATGGCGCGTGGCAAAGTGAGCGGATATGCCTGGTCCGTGTTGAACAGTCCAGTGTTTGTCAGCATCCAGGACTGGGTGAGTTTCAAGGCTCGGCTCCAGGACCAGTTTCGGGGTGTAGCAACGACTCAACAATACTATGATATGTTTGCCCAAGCAAGGATGGCGGTAGGCCAGGGGCCTCTGGACTTCTTCCATGCCGTAGAGCTGGCAGTACAACAGGGCTTGCGAGACTATCCTCAGGACATCGTGAATGCTGAGGGTCTAATGCAGCGCACCTTCCGTGAGGGGTTGCCTGGGTAGCTTCGAGGTCAGCTGCTCTGGTACGACTTTTCACAAGATGGCCGAGAAATGCCAGTCTGTCTGGGACTGTGTGGTTGGGGCAAGACATACCCTACCAGATGTGCACGGGCTCCTGAGAATGGGACGGATGTCGAGTCTGTGGCCACCCCAGCATGGCACTCGTGACAGGATGGTCCTAGGCCTTCACAACCCAGGGCAGTACTCTGAGGCAAATGCCCCCGGTCTCGAGTTCTATGGGGACATTTTACCACAAGCAGCCCCAGTTAGTGGGACACCTGTGTCCACGCCACACCGACATCACCCCGCCGATGGTCTCGCCGGGTAGGAAATGGCAACGCTCCTGGTGTGACTATCATCGAATGGAGGGCCATCCCAACAACGAATGCCGGGTAAGGAAAGGTCGATGCTATAGCTGTTGCGAGATGGGCTACCTAAGAGCTACGTGTCCCTTTAGCCAAAGCCGCTCGGGAGGAGCCTCCCGGCTTGCGAGCGGCCATGCCAGTGCATCGGAAACTGACCACCCAGCCGAAACCAAGGTTCATAGGACGGCCCATGATAGTCCTCGAGGTGGGAGGTAGGCCGTTCTCCTGTTTTTTTTTAACACGGTGAAGTGACGATGGTGAAGAAAGAGACTGTCACACATATGCTTGGGGTCCGTCTGCACGCCAACTCAAGGGCGTTACAGGGTGTCTCAGGCCGGCCAATCCCTGCTGTGGCAGAAGCGGATCTTAACTTCACCATCCATCCGAGATCAACTGTCATCCACCGGACCTGTGTTGTGGAGAACCTTCGCTTCCCTGGTGACGTATTGATTGGTATGGACCTCTTACACCACTTCCCTGTCGGCCTGATCCTGGATGGTGTTCCTGCCGAGACTTATGTGGAGCTGGATGGATACCGGTGCAAACTTACTTTCACCAGAGGGGGCTCAATGAGCTATCACGTGCCTGGATGCCAGGATGCAGCTGTCGAGGCGCGTGAAGCAGTAGAGTTTCCTGAGCTGTCGTAGTCCCCTTCACCAGTAGCTGTCTCGCCTGTCCACGTAGCTGAGGAGACTGTGGTAGAGGCGAAGTCGGGTAAGTTTGTGGCTGCCTCAGTAACCCAAAGCTCCCCTGATGATATTTGTCTTGCCATAGTTGAAAGTGGCACTGATCGCCTCACTGTTCCTCGCACCTTGGTGAATGTCCATGGTCGCCGTTCCAGTGTGTGGGTTGTTAACCCACACCTGAAGCCACGCAAGATTCGTCTAGGAACTGTGCTGGGATATGCTTCCTTCCTGGGACCAGAGGATTTGGTAGCCACAGCCCCAACCTCCTCAGTGACTCCTGACACCCCTGACTGTGAGACCCCTGAATTTGTGCACTGTGGTGAATTCCTGGATGATGACTACGATAGCACTGCAGCGTGTCTGGACTTTGGGTACGAGGAGGAGGATTTCTTCGTGTTCCCAGACCCGCCCGCCCTTGATGAAGCTTGCCAGCATGATGTGTTGGGGGCTGCCTGTGCTGCCGAAGGCTTGGCCACTAGTGGCACTGAGGTAGCTGGCACTCCCTCTCCTATAGCCCTCGGGCATCTGACTGCAGACCAGGAGGGACAGCTACGTGAAGTCCTAGACCAGTTCCCAACTCTGTTCTCCAGAGACAAGCAGGCAGTGGGTCACGTACCAGGGGTGCAGCATCGCATCATCACCACGACAGACACTCCAGTTTGTGTGAGACAGTGGAGACTTCCACAGAAAATGAAGGAAGTGGTGCGCATGGAGTGTGACCGTATGCTGGCCCAAGGTGTCGTAGAGCCATCCTCGAACCCATGGTTTTCAACAGTAGTACTCGTCCGAAAGAGGGATGGTTCTCACTGGTTCTGTGTTGACTACTGGGGCCTGAACCGGGTGACAACACCAGACACCTATCCCCTTCCCCGTATTTACGAGATGCTGGACTCGTTATCAGGGCGTGCCTAGTGCACCGTTCTGGACAGCCGGTCAACTTATTGGGCTATATCGGTGCACCCTGATAATCGCCAGAAGACAGCCTTCAGTGACAGCCATCGACTGCTGCAATTTTGGAGGCTTCTCTTGGTCTCTCCACTGCACCGACGACGTTCCAGCGAACAATGAACGTTGTTTTGGCATCTGTCTTGGGACGTCACTCCCTCGCATACCTGGATGATGTGGTTGTAGCATCTGTAAACTTCAGTGAACACCTGCAACATCTGCAGGAAACACTAGCACTCCTGCATGAAGCAAGGATGAAGTTAAACTTGGAGAAATGCGAGTTCGCCAAGGTGTAAGGCCCAAACCAGAGAAGACTGACATTGCTGACATGAAGCGGCCTCGTACTGTGCAGGATATTCGCCGCTTCCTGGGTGCCTAGGGTTTCTTTCGCCGCCACATCCAGGGGTTTGCAGCAATGGCTAAGCCCCTGACAGTCCTCACCAAGAAGGGGGTAAAGTTTGAGTGGGGAGATGCTGCTCAGCAGGCCTTCACTGCTTTGAAAGACACCCTTGTCAAGAACCCAGTGCTGTGTCTACCAAACTTTAGCAAACCCTTCGAGGTGCGCTGCGATGCCAGCACACAGGCTTTAGGTGGCACTCTTCTTCAGTGCGACTCAGTGGGGGTGCCACATGCTGTCGCCTACTGGTCCCGCAACCTGAAAGACGCCGAGACCCGCTATGCTGTTATTGATCTGGAGGCGCTGGCTGTGGTAGAAGCTGTCCGAGCCTTTGACCCATATGACTATGGTCGACGGTTTGAAGTCTGGACAGACCACCAGCCCCTGGTAGATGTATTTTCCAGGCGCACAAAGAGCACCCGCCTGAGCTGGTATGCATACGAGCTTGGAGGCTACGACTTCTTGATAAAGTACAAGACAGGAGCCAGTAACTATGTGCCAGATCTTCTCTCACGACCTGTAGCTGATGTACCTCTGTCTTGCCCTTTAGAACAGGCCCAGGAGACCCATGATGATGCTGCTGATGAGCCAGACCTCATTAGGATGACAGCAGTGCAGATGAGGGAGCACCAGTTACAGGACCCCACGTGTGAGGACCTATTGGGATGGCTGGAAGGGCAACGGTTTGTACCTGGGGGGAGACTGCCTTCTGCACTCTCCAGCTTTGAGGAGGAGGAGGGTGTACTGTACTACCTGCGGACGTTTCCTGACGGTGTTGTGAGGCAGGTTTATGTACCCAACCACCTCCAGCCACAGGCTCTGCGACATGCCCACTGCCCTACGACTGCTACCCATCCTGGGATCCATCGCACTTTCCAGAATCTGCAGGGCGCCTAGTACTTCCCCAATATGCATCGCCGGCCTATTTAGACATCGTGGCACACAGTGCAACATTTGAAGAACGTCTTGTACATCTGGAGACTAGGTACAATTGTTGAAAGCTGCTGGCCTCAAATTAATTAAACAGAAATGTCAGATTGCAACTAACACCATGAAATTCCTCGGTTTCTTTGTCACTCCTGATGTAATCCTCCCTGACCCAGACAAAGTATCAGCTATAGAACGAATGGCTTCCCCGCGCAACCAGAAAGAAGTACGCCGTTTCTTCGGGGCAGCAGGCTTCTTCCGTCTACACATAGAGTATTATTCTGCACTCACGGGGCCTCTTACTGAATTGACGAAGAAGCAGTAAAAGTTCCACTGGGAAGAAAAACACGAAGAAGCTTTCCAGCATCTAAAGGAGGCCCTTACAACCGTGCCAGTGCTAGCCAAAACCGACATTTTGAAGTGCGACTTTTTGAAGTTGCAATCGGTGCAGTGTTGATTCAGTGCGACAGTGACTCCCCTCGCTCTATAGCATATTTATCTTGTAAATTAAACGAACCTGGGACTAGTTATTCCAAAATCGACGCCGAAGGATTAGCTGTAGTCGAGGCTGTGAGAAATTTCGACCCATATCTGTATGTGAAACATTTTACTATTTACACAGATCTTCAACCTCTT
This sequence comes from Penaeus chinensis, assembly GCF_019202785.1. NCBI lineage: Eukaryota > Metazoa > Arthropoda > Malacostraca > Decapoda > Penaeidae > Penaeus > Penaeus chinensis. The sequence goes on along the minus strand of NC_061819.1, from coordinate 30,812,888 downwards.
GTGCATACTTTCAGTCGTCGAACGAAGTCTATACGGAGGAGCAGTTGGGCACATGAGCTGATGTTTTATGAATATAACATACAATACAAACTAGGAGCTTATAATCATGTTCCAGACATTCTGTCCCACGTCTTTATAGAGGAAGACTGTCAACCTGCAGGTATTGCACCTGTCGAAAATGTCACCCTGCTGGATGAGCAAGCAGTTCGACAAGCCCAAAGAGATGACCGACGTGGAGACCTCTCTTTGATTTCCTCACCGAGGGCGCCTTACTCTCGCCAGGGCCGCCCCTTCTACTAGACGATTTCGAGATGAAGGACAGATTGCTCTGACGGTGACGCAGTCATTCGTGATTCATCTGCTACCGACTTTTCTCGCAAGAAAAGTTGCTCTCACTGCTTCGCAACGCGTCCGAGAAAGATG
>NC_061819.1:30807465-30809965 GCF_019202785.1 Penaeus chinensis | reverse complement strand
AGACCAAAGCCTTGGAGAAGCTCATCCATGAGCCCTCTTTGTGGATGATTGCGCCCTCATGGCGCACAAGGAGGACCAACTACAGGTTATCGTTGACAATTTCACAGAAACATCCAGGCACTTTGGACTGACGATCAGCCTTGGTAAGACAGAAGTCCTTGTCCAAGCCACCCCAAACAGCACAAAATCCTAGCCAGTCATCACCAAAAATGGCACCAAGTACACGCATTGTTTCCATTACCTGGGAATCACAAATTTTGCCGATGGTTCATTGGTCAAGGAAATCACCACCAGAATCTAGAAAGCTAGCCAAGCAATTGGAAGATTGAGAGTGAGAGTCCTGCAACATTAGGGCATCAGATAGTCCACAAAGCTCAAGATCTACAAGGCCATAGTCCTTTCTTCACTTCTGTATAGCTGTGAAACGTAGACTCTGTATCAATGGCACATCAAGCAGATAGAACAGTTTCATACAAGGTCACTATGCATGATCCTGGGCATTCACTAGCAGGATAAAGTCACAAACCAGGAAGTGCAGGTCCAAGCTGGATTGACAAGTATCGTATCAATGCTTCTGAAGGCTCGGCTACAGTAGATTGGACATGCCATCAGGATGGATGACAGCCGCATCCCCTAAAAGCTGATTTATGGCGAGCTCAAGGAGGGCTCACACAAACAGGGATTACTCAGACTCAGGTAGAAGGACACTCTAAAGAGTAACCTCAGTTGGTGTGGAATCCAGCCTTGTGACCTTGAAGCTACAGGCAGAAAAGTGCAGAGGCCCATCACTCACACTGCAACAGCTGCATTTGAAGAGGACTGGAGACGTCTCGCTGCTGCAAGAGACAGACGCAACAGAGCTGTTGCTACCACAGTCCACACCACGCGCTACAGAAGTGACACCTACAGACGCCTGTGTGCCTCCACCATCAGACTGAGAAGCCACATGTGAGACTTTGTCATCCTTGGAATCCAAATATATATGTATATATATATATATATATATATATATATATATATATATATACATATATATATATGTGTGTGTGTGTGTGTACATACCAACACCAGAAGAAAACGGAGTTCACCTAGAATTAAATATCCACCATAATATTGTTTTCCTTTCATGGGAATTTCACAGCAGTGGTGGGAAAAATCACTGAACTACACATGCGTTCTTTATTTCTTAACAAGTACCTGGTACAGTCATATTAGAAATATCTTCTACTTTAGCAGTAACGGGCGCAACTTTTCCATCTCTAACTTCATGTCCAAGAAATACCAATTTAGCGTGCCTTATTTCACTTTTTACTAAATTTACTGTGTGTTTGGCATCACGGAATCACTGAAACAGTGTTTCAGTGTGGAGACATGAATTTTCCAATTGCCTGAGCAAACAGTTATGTCATTAATATACGCCTTCACACCCTCCATTTCCGAGATGACACCAGACATTAATCACTGAAATGTACTGGGCACATTTCTAAGGCCAAAAGGCATTATATTATATTGATAAAAAACACCTGCCTTAATAAATACACTTTGCTTTATCACTTACCGGGACTTGATATCCCTTTAACAGATTGGAAATGAATCTGGTTTGGTTAATGTATTTACATGTCAATAGTCGGTACACATCTGCATGCTCCCATCTGATTTTGGTACTATAATACACGGCGAGGTCCACTCACTCATACTCGGGTCTGCCAAACCATGCTTGAGCTAATACTAAACTTCCTCATTCAAAATACGCCTCTTCTGGGTTGAACTACGGTATGGCGTTTGCCTGACGGGCCTTGCATCATGCTGAATCACTGTGCTTTGATGTGGAGCATCAGAATATACGTCATTATAACAGACTGAATAACACAGTTATTTGTTCTTGTCGCTCTTTGCTTAGATGACCTAGCTTACCCTCTAGCCTGGAAAGCACCTCAGATTTTTTTTGTTTAACATATATTGAAACATTAACTTCAAAATCATCAGCATGAGAGCACGTCTTTCCTTCTGTTGTAATATTCACACTGCATACAGATGACACCACCATTGCTGCACTATCGTTCACATCATACTGCCTCTGATAGTACTCTTTGATAAGATTTAGATGGACCAGACGTTTATCTTTCTTGCGGTCAGGAGTTCGTATAACATAGTTAAGATCACTAATATTTTTAATGTTCTCGATACCTAGCTTGAAGAGGGTATTTACTGTCAGGGAGGAATAGAAGTACTTTATCCTCTACGTCAAACTTTCTGTTTACGGAGTTCTGGTCATATTTTTTTTTTTTTTTTTTTTTTTTTTTGTTAATTATTCAGATTCAGTTTGGCAATTTCTGAAACGATTTTTATCCTATCCTTTAGCTTCATTAGATATTCAAATAGTTTAACATTGTTACATCTATCCATCCAGCTGTCATAAACATTTTCAGTGGCCTTCTGATATCTCTTCCAAACATTAATTAATTAGGTGAATAACCAAAGCTTTCTTGTTTAGCACTTC
>NC_061819.1:30787465-30802465 GCF_019202785.1 Penaeus chinensis | reverse complement strand
AAAAAAAATATTATAACTGTAATAATAACAATAATAATGATAATAACGATAATAATAATTATAATAGTAATTACAATATTGTTATTTTTATTATTATCGTTATTATTATCATTATTATTATTTTTATCATTGCAAAAAAATTTAAAGATTGCAATTAAAGTGATAATAATTAAAATAATGATAATAATAATTATTATAATGTTATTATTCTTAATGTTTTCGTTATTATTGGTATTATTATTGCTATTATTATTATTTTGAATTTTCAAAATTGTAATTATTATAATAATTTTGAAATTAGTGGGAATCACTGTAATTATTATCATTATTATTATTATTATCATTATTATTATTATTATTATTATTATTATTATCATTATTATTATTGGTATTCGTATTAGTATTATCACTTTTATTATTATTATTATTACAAAAAAATATTATAACTAATAATAACAATAATAATGATAATAAACATAACGATAAATATAAAAGTAATTAGTGCTGTTATTTTTATTATCATTGTTATTATTATCCATATTATTATTTTTATTAGTAGTAGTATAGTTGCAAAATAAAAATACCATAACTATAGTAATTGTTGATATGGCAGAAGAATTCATCTTCCCTGCGTGTATTAAGCCAGTTTGAATGGTCAATGCATATATATGACTCGTTGTGGGGATTATTGAAACACAAGAGTTGATGCGCTTAACTCTGTATTTGAGGAGGATCTACGCAGTACACCCGAGGGTTGTTTACATTAAGGATATAGAAGTCTGCCGCTAGATGGCGTACAAAAAAGAAAACATACTCTTATATGGGTAACTTAACAAAATGTATTTTTACCTTAGTTTAGGTAATATGAGGTATATCATTGATAAATGAGATAAAAGTATCCTTATACTAATAACCATTTTTTATTATTCCAACAATAATAACAATAATAATGATAATAAAAATAATAACAATTATAAAAGTAATTACAATATTGTTATTTTTATCATTATTGTTATTATTATCCTTATTATTATTTCTATTATTAGAATAATTGCAAAAACAAAATATTATAACTGTAAAGATTGGAATAATAGCGGTAGTAATCAAAATAATGAAAATACTAATTATTATAATATTGTTATTATCAGTATAACTGCAAAAAATATATAATAAATGTAATAATTCCAATAATAATAAAAATAACATTGATAATTATAAAAATGGAAAATTCGATTTTTGTTATTATGATTATTGTTTTTTTTATCATTTCTACCATGAGTATTATTAATAAATATATATATATGTCGGCAATAATTACTTTAATAATGATAATAAGGATTATTATGATAAAAATGAAAATTCGACTATTATTATTATTATTATTGTTATTTTTATTAATTTTATTAGTTCTATTATAAGTTTTATTACCCCCCCCCCCAAAAAAAAAAAAAAAAAAAAAAATATATATATATATATATATATATATATATATATATATATATATATATATATGTGGCTGCAATAAATGTAATATTAATGATAATAATCATCACAATGATGGTAATAATTACATTAAGGATGATAATGATGATGATAATGTTAATAATTATGTTAACGATGATTATAATGATGATAGGCGATTAGTTTTTTTCAGAGTTTACTCCAATATGCTGTTTTTTCGACTTATATGATGATTTTGGCAATTATTAGGTTAACAATGATCGTAATTGTATTAATCATGATAATAATGATAATTATGAGATTTTTGATAAAACTGTAATTATAATGATAATTTTGATATTATTATTACCATTATTATTATTACTATTGGTATTACTATTAGTATTATCACTTTCATTATTAGTATTATTACAAAAGAGATATTATAACTGTAATAATAATAATAATAATTATTATAATAGTAATTACAATATGTTATCTTTACTCTTACTGTTATTATTATCATTATTATTATTTTTATTGGTGGTATAATTGCAAAAAAAAAAAATATATATAACTTATAATAACAAAAACAATGACAATAATGATAAAAAGAATTATAATATTAGTTACAATATTGTTATTTTTATCATAATTGTTATTATTTTATTTATTATTATTTTTGTTAGTAATATAATTGCAAAAAAATTAAAGATTGCAATAATAACGATAATGATTAAAATAATGATAATAATAATTATTATAATATTGTTATTATTTTTTAATATTTTTGTTATTATTGTTATTATTATTGTTATTATTCTTATTATTATAATTGTTATTATCAGTATAACTGCAGAAAAAAGAATATATTTATAACTGTAACAAATGCAATAATAATACAAATATTGATAATAATGATAAAAATGGAAAATACGAATTTTTGTTATTATGATTATTATTGTTTTTTTTATAATTATTTGTACTATGAGTATTATTAATAAAAAAAATATATGTGGCGACAATAATTACTATAATAATTATAATAATGATAAATATGATAAAAATGAAAATTAAATTCGATATTTGTTATTATTTTTATTATTATTGTTATTATTATTATTATTACTTCTATTATGAGTATTATTACCAAAAAAAAAATATATATGGCGGCAATAATTACAATAGTAATGATAATAATGATGGTAATAATTACAATAATGAAGAAAATGATTATGATAATGATGAAAATGATGATAATGATGATAATGATGATAATAGTGTTCCTTCATGGTAAAAAAAGAAATAATAAAAAAAGGGGTAAAGAGAAAAAAATCCCAAAAGTCGAAAAAGCGGCAAATTCTTGTGAAATATAGCCTTTGTAGAGTTTGCTCCAAAATGCCGTTTTTTCGACTTCAGTGATGATTTTGGCAATTATTAGGCTAATAATGATAATTATAACTGTAATAATAACAATAATAATGATAATAATAATTATAATAGTAATTACAATATTGTTATTTTTATTATTATTTTTATTATTATAATTATTATTAATTTTATTAGTAACACAATTACAAAAAAATATTATAACTACAGCAATAACAATAATAATAATAATGATGATAATAATTATAATAGTAATTTTATTATTGTTATTATCATCATTATTGTTATTTTCATTATTAGTATAACTGCAAAAAAGAAAAATATTATAACTGTAAATTCTGCAATAATAGCGATGATAATTAGAATAATGATAACAATTATTATTATAATATATTTTTGTTATTTTTGGTATTATTTTTGTTGTTATTATCATCATTGTTGTTGTTATCAGAATAACTGCAAAAAAATATAACTAATACTTGCAATAATAATAAAAATATTGATACTAATAATAAAAATTATTGCTATGGCGGCAGTAATCACAATTGTATTGATAATAATGATGATAATGATGGTAATATTACAATATTGATGATAATGATGATGTTAATGACGATATTAATGTTAATGCAAATTCATGCGAAATATAACCTTTTCTGATGGTTTTTTTTTAGATTTCAATTATGATTTTGGCAATTAATAGGCTAATAATGATCATTATTGTATTATCATGCTAATAATGATTACAATGAGATTTTTCATAAAATTGTAATTATAATAATATTTTTGAAAAAAATATAACTGTAATAATAACAATAATAATGGTGATACAGATAATGATAATTATAATGGTAATTACAGTGTTGTTATTTTTATAATTATTGTTATTATTATCCATATTATTATTTTTATTAGTGATATTATTTAAAAAAAAATGAAAAAAATATATTTGTTCTAGCATTACTGCTTTTATTATCATTATTATTTTTATTAGTAGGAAGATTGCAAAAAAAAAATATATTATAACTGTAATGATAACAATAATAATGATAATAATTATAATAGTAATTACAGTATTGTTATTTTTATTATTATTGTTATTATCATCATTATTATTAGTTTTATTATTAGTAGTATAATTCCAAAAAAATAAAAAAAATACAACTGTAAAGATTGCAATAATAGCGATAATAATTAAAATAATGATGATAAAATTATTATAATGTTATTGTTGTTAATGTTTTTGTTATTATTGTTATTCTTGTTGTTATTATTATGGAAAATGGAAAATTCGATTTTTGTGATAATTATGATTATTATCGTTTTTTTATTATTTCTACCATGAGTATTATTGATAAAAAAAAAATATGTGGCAGCAATAATTACTATAATAATCCATATAATGATAATTATGATAAAAATGAAAATTCGATTTTTATTATTATTATCATTATTGTTATTATTATCATTATTATTTCTATTATGAGTCTTATTAACAAAAACAATATAGATGGCCGCAATAATTACCATACTAATGATAATTAAGATGATAATGATGGTAATAATTACAATAATGATAATAATGATGATAATGATGATAATAATGTTAATAATGATGTTAACGATGATAATAAGGATGATAATAACAATACTAGTGTTCATTTATAGTAAAAAAGATAGGGAAAAAGAAAAAAAAATCACATAAGTCGAAATTCAAGAAATTCTTGCGAAATATTGCCTTTTATGAGTTGACTCTAAAATGGCATTTTTTCGACTTCAATGATGATTTTGGTAATTATTTGGCTAATAATGATCACAATTGTATTAATTATGATAATGATAATAATGACATTTTTTTTTATTAAACTGTAATTATAATAATAATTTTGATATCATTATTATTATTATTATTATTATTATTATTGGTATTGGTATTAGTATTATCACTTTTATTATTAGTGTTATTACAAAAAAAATATCATGACTGTAATAATAATAACAATAATAATAATTGTAATTACAATATTGTTATTTTTATTATTATTGTTATTATTGTCATTATTATTAGTAGTAGTATAATTGCAAAAAAAATACTATAACTTAAATGATAATAATGATAATGATAATAATGATAATAATAATTATAATAGTAATTACAATATTAATATTTTTATTATTATTGATATTGTAATCATTATATCTTTTTTATTATTATTATAATTGCAAAACAAATATACTATCTCTTATTCTTATTCTTATTCTTATTATTATTATTACTTTTTTTAGATTTAGTATATCTGTATTTATAAAAAAAAAAAATAATGGTAATGAAAATAACACTAATGATTATTATTATAATATGGTTATTATTGTTATTATTATTATTATTATGATTGGTTTTATTAATTTAATAGTTTTATTATTAGTATAATTGTAAAAAAAAAAACTGTAATAATGGCATTAATAACGGTAATATTGTAAATAATAATTGTAATAATTATCATAATGTCTGTATTTTTGTTATTATTGTTGATATAATTGTTATTATTATTAATATTTTTTATTATGAGAATAATTGCAAAATAATATAAAAAAAAAACTTTAATAATTAAAGTGATATTTGTAATATTGATAACATTGATCATAATAATAAAAATTGAAAGTTTGATTTTTATTCTAATTATTATATGTTATTATTTGTATTATTTGTATTATTAGCAATATATATATATATATATATATATATATATATATATAGCCGTCATATTTACAATAATAATCGATTTTTGTTATTATTTTTATTATTATTGCTTTTATTGTTTTTTTTAATTTCTTTTAAGAGAATAATTAGCAAAAAAAAAAGAATATATATATATATATATGACGACAGTAATAACAATAATAATGATAATAATGACGATAATGATGCTAATAATTGCAATAATGATGATAATGACGGGAATGAAGATGATAATAGTAATGATAACGATGTTAATAATGATGATAAGAACAATAATAATGTCCATTTGTAATGAAAAAAGGAATAAGAAAAATCCCTAAAGTTGAAAAAGCGGCAAAAACAAGCGAAATATAGACTTTTGACAGCTTCCTCAAAAATGACGTTTTTCAATTTCAATGATGATTTTGACAATTTTTAGGGTAAAAATGATAATAATAAGGATAATTTCATTAATCATGACCATAATGATGATAACAATGAGAATAATGAGAATTTGGATAAATATTAATTAAATTATGAATATTGATAATAATGAGAATAATTGCAGTATTATCATTATTATTATCATTATTACTATTTTTACAATTATTATCATTATTATTATTATTATTATTATTATCATTATTATTATTATCATCATTATTATTATTATCATTATCATTATCATTATCATTGTTATTGTTATTGTTATTATTATAATTATTGCAAAAACTTATATTATAACTGTAATTATAAAAACTAACAATAATAATGAAAATAACACTATTAATAATTATTATAATATGGTTATTATTCTTCTTATTATTATCATAATTATAATTTTTAATTTTAATATTTTTAATATTAGTATAATTACTAAAAAAAAAAAATGGAACTATAATGGTTGCAATAATAACGATAAAACTGTAAATAATGATTTTAATTATTATTATAACGTCGTTATTTTGTTATAAGTATTGTTATAATTGTTATTATTATTAATAATATTTTTAATATGAGGAAAATTAGAAACAAATATTGAAACTGTAATGATATTGATAATATTGATAATATCGATAATAATTCAAAAAAATTAAAGTTCGATTTTTGTTATTATTTTTTTTTTTATTATTGTTTTTATTATTTTTGTATTTCTTATTTGTATTATTGGGAAAAAAATATATATGGCCGCAATAATTACAATGATAATGAATATAATGATAACTATAATAAATATGTAAATTCGATTTCTGTTACTATTTTTATTATTAATGCTTTTATTGTTTTCATTATTTCTATTATGAGTTTAATTAGCAAAATAATATATATGGCGAAAATAATCATAATGATAATGATAACGATGACGATAATGATGCTAATAATTGCAATAATGATGATAATGATGATAATGATGATGATAATGATGATAATGATGATAACAATGCTAATAATAATGATGGCAATAATAATGTCCATTTGTAATAGAAGAGGAAAAAGGAAAAAAAAAGTTTTAAGAGCTTACTCGAAAAAAACGTTTTTTCGATTTCAATGATTATTTTGACAATTATTAAGGTAAAACAAGATTGCATTAATCATGACCATAATGATGATAACAATGAGAATAATGAGATTTTGAAAAAAAATCAATTAATTTTGATAATAATGGGAATAATTGCAAAATTATCATTTCAATATTATTATTACTATTATCATTATTATTATTATTATCATTATTGTTATTACTATAATTATTATTAGTATCATTATTACTACAATAATTATTATTATTACTATTATCTGCTAAAAATGTATTATAACTGTAATACTAAGAAAAAAAATAATAGTAATAATAATAATAAAGATAATAATAAAAATAATATTAATAGTAATAATAATAATTACAAATTTAATTACTATAATAATAATAAGAAAAAAAATAATAGGAATAGTAATGATAATTATGAGAATAATAATAATAATAATAATAGTAATAATGTCTATTATTATAATTATATTCTTTATTATATTTATTTTTGGAATTATTTTCAATTTTATGAAAATTCTCATTAGTGTCATTTTTATCATCATTTACTGCAGAATTAATACAATTATGATTATTATCAAGAGGACCCCAATAATTTCCAATATCATAAGATAAAAAAAAAACTCTGAAAGGCACACACACATATATATGTGTGTGTATGTATATATATATATATATATATATATATATATATGTGTGTGTGTGTGTGTGTGTGTGTGTGTGTATATATACACACATATACATGTGTGTGTATTTGTACATATATCTGTGTATGTGTATATATATATATATATATATATATATATATATATATATATATATATGTGTGTGTGTGTGTGTATTTGTACATATATCTTTATATACATTTCATATATTTTAATACATATGTTTATATAAATATATATGTTTATACATATATATAAATTTATATACACATATTTAAATGTATATAAAGAAATATATATATATATATATATATATATATATATATACATATATAAAGCTATGTATATACATATATATGTATACAATTACAGATATACTTATATATATAAATATAAATACATCATTCTCTCTCTCTCTCTATCTATATATATCTATATATATACACAAAAGTTGCTTTTGGCGGATAAATTCCATAAAGGTTTGTTTACTTTACGGCAATTGCGGAAATCTTGTCTATAAGCCTCTGGTACCTTTTTATAAACATTTAACACAGCCTCTTTTACAACATGATAATTCTGTGACTGTACCAAATCCAGAGCTGAGAAAACCTCTTGTGCCCTGCCAACAAATGCGCTGTGTACAAGTAATACCCCCTTATCTTCGGGCCAACCATGCAAGGCAGTCACACGCTCAAAATGAATTCACACACACACACACACACACACACACACACACACACACATATATATATATATATATATATATATATATATATATATATATATATTCATAGATATTTACATATATATTAACATATATATATATATATATATATATATATATATATATATATATATTCTTATATATACATAATTTATACATATGTATGTATATACTATTAGAGTAATCAATTAATACATAATTAGTAAAAATGATACTGTTGTCTACGGTCGCCCCCACACTCTCACCGTCATGCTCACTGCCGTGAGTTCTTGGGGGTTTGCCCCGGTCACTCCTCCGCTGCCATAGGCCATTTTGCTGTTTTACTCGGTTGGTAATATCTTTTTTTAGATTTAGCAATATATCGCATATTTTCTTGATTGTGTGTTTTCTGTATTTGGTTTGTTTTGGTGAAGGTATAAATAAAAATGAGTTGTAATTCAATGACTTTACGTATTTTCCAAATATCTTTTGACAGTTAATAAATGCTAATTAATAAGAAGAGATGACTGATAACTTAATACATTTACTATGAATAAGATTGCAATAAAATAATGAAAGTACTTTACTTTATAAATAAATGATAAAAATACATTGATACATGAAAAATGAATTAATGAATTAACGTAATGATAAGCTAACGACGTTAATGAGTATCGTAATAAAGAACGAAGAATGAATGACATCAATGCATGAACAACAAGAAACTTGACAATCACTAGTGGTACTTTAACGCAAGGACAGTTGTTGTTACCGAGCCAGAGTATTTTTTCATTCATTTTGAGCGTGTGGCTGCCTTGCATGGTTGGCCCGAAGATAAGGGGGTATTACTTGTACACAGCGCATTTGTTGGTAGGGCACAAGAGGTTTTTTCAGCTCTGGATTTGGTAGTCACAGAATTATCATGTTGTAAAAGAGGCTGTGTTAAATGTTTATAAAATGGTACCAGAGGCTTAGAGACAAGATTTCCGCAATTGCCGTAAAGATGGTAAACAAACCTTTGTTGAATTTATCCGCTAAAACAACTATTGTGTAAAAAGTGGGTCGAGAGTGAACTTAATGCACTCGAGTACGATAAATTACTAAAATTGTTTGTACTCGAGGATGTAAAGAAGTTTATGCTTGAAAAAGTTCGCTCTCACATTGACGAGCGTGGTCTGCGCACATTAGCCGAGGTCGGTAGTGCCGCCGATCATTTCGCTCTCACTAATCCGAACTACTCCTGCAGATCTAATGAGCCTTCATTCCAGTCTAACCAGCATAGTGGTAAGAGGATGGATTATAGTGCCAGGAGGACTGAACTGCCAGATACCTACAGGACAGTAACTATAATATCAAAAACAGGTGGAGAGAGTAAGAATTTGGCTTCACGCAGTGAGAACATTTTTTTTTTTTTTTGCCGTTATTGCAAGAAGCACGGTCATATAATGAATGATTGTTTTAAATTGGCAAATAAGCATTCTTACAATAAACGTATTTTTCTCGTCAATGCTTATAAGAGGAAAGAGGTCGCATCTATAATTTTAATAAACCTGATCTTGACCTTTCCCCCTTTTTCATAACCGAATCTGTAAATGTGACCGCTTCATTTAGACCATTTTGTTCTACAGGAATTCTTAGTGCCGATGAATCATGCACGTCTTCTCCCCCAGTCACTATACTATGGGACTCGGCTGCAGATATATCATTGGTGCTCAAAGAGGCTGTTCCTAACCTTGACTGTTATACTGGAGAGATGTTATTATTAGCTGCCATTACCTGGTTAATTCGTCCAGGAACGTAAGTTGGTGCTCGTAAAGTGAGAGGCATGTAGAAGACTGTAAGCAAAGTTAAAGAAATCAAGTGTAAGTGTACAGAAGATACCAAGGTTCGAGGGTAAACACTGCGGTTAGCGCGGTTATGCCGAAATGGAGTGCGTGTCAACCTTAAGCCGGTAGTGGGTACAGACTTATAGTATTTGAATTGGATCAACTTACTTAAAAAAAAATAAAGTCCTTGGAACGCGATGGGAGACATAATGGAGTTTTAAAAAGAATTGTAAAACACTATTTGAAAAAAGCAAAACATTAAGCATGGGGAATCATCCTCTAGTATCCCAAAACAAGCGGGAGTACTAAAAAAGCAAAAACATTTAAAAACAGTTGGATATTAAAAAAGTAAAACCAACACTGAATATAGAACATTAAAATGGAATGAGGGTAAAAACAAAAAAACTATCCTAAAAATGTACCAAACGACCGACACCTCCGCAAAAAAAGCACATCACCTCATTAACAAGAGTAAAAAAAAAAAAGTAACAATAATGCATTCTTACCGCCTCTTAGTTTGTTATCCTCGCGACCACAGACCAGCGCCCCACGGTTAAAGGATGCTCTCCCCCCTTGACCTGTCCGTTCAGGATCTATATATAGCCCTCCCCAGCAAGCATGAATAAAAAAATGAGGGGAATCTCGGGTCAATCACGGTGAAGGTCACATTGCTGTCAAGAGAGGGCGGTGTCTTCCCCTCTTAATAAAATACTTATTCCCTTTAAAATGTGGCTTAGTTTAAAAATAATCTTAAAATAAGGAATGAGAATTATTAAAATTAGACTAAAACAAGTAAAAAGAGATTATTATACGATCCCTATGCGATCAGGTAAATGAAAACGAGAATAAAAAAACAATCATTACAATTAACATAATAATAAAACATAATCAACACCATTAAAAAATAACATCCCCAGCTTCCCACAAACGGCCATCCACTGGCATGGGCGGCCTCATTTGCCCTTAAGAGGGGAAACTCGTGAATTCCCCAGGTTCCTCCATCCCTTGGCTGGAGATTCACTTCCCGGAAACAGCCATCCACTGGCATGGGCGGCCTCATTTGCCCTTAAGAGGGGAAACTCGTGAATTCCCCAGGTTCCTCCATCACTTGGCTGGAGGTACTACATTAACAGAGGAGAGCCCAAGTGATGTAATTACGGAGGAATTTACAGTAGCAGACTTCTTCAATTCATCTGCTAAAATTTTAAGTAATTCTGATATAGTGAATTTTAAAGGCACTCCAATAACTAAAGAGAAGCAAATTGAAGAACATAATGATCCTGATTTGAAAGCATTTTATGATAGGCTTACTGACCTAAGTGATCTAGAAAATTCTAATGTGTGCTACTATCTCCAGTTAGGCATTCTTATGCGTAAATATAAGCCCTATAATATATTTGCAGACGATACAATAAAGACCGTACATCAGATTATAATTCCCGAGTCCCTTCATACTGACGTTTTAAATATTGAACATGGCATCAGTGGTCATTTGGGAATCAAGAAGACTTATTACAAGATTTAAGCTCATTTTTATTGGCCGAAAATGAAAAGAGAGGTTAGACGTTATTGCCAGTCGTGCCATTAAGAGAGCCTTTCAGTAAAGTAGTTATTTACTGTGTAGGTCCCCTTCCAAAGACCTTAATAAAATTCTTCACTCAGGTGGGTCTGAACTTAGTTTTAGCCTTGCTACCTCTTCCTAACCAGCCTCTTCAGTCTCGAAATGCGGGGCCATTTCGTATTTTAAAACGAACCAGTGATGTTAATCAAGTAATTGAAACGCCTAAGAGACGTAAGAAACAACGTCATGTACACGTGAACCTCTTGAAAAAAATACTATGAGCCAGATGATTTAAAGAAAAATATGGAAAATGTACGAGAGGTTTCAGTAGTTTAACCTTCTAACATCAGTAGTGAAAATAATGAAAATATTCCTATTGTGGAGCCTAATCTCACCAATTCGGTCATCTTAGCTAAACCTGATGATAAACTTAAACACCTTTCTGCTGCCCAAACAGCAAACATTCGTTATCTTTTGCAGGAGTATGATTAATTATTCAGTGATGTACCACGAGACTAGGGATGCTCAACCAGTACGCCAAGAGGGCATTCCTGCAGGCAGAGGTTCAACGCCTGAAAGAACAGGGTATCATAAGTCCCAGCCTTATCCCCTGGTCATCACCTGTGGCCCTAGTTCCCAGGAGTAGCGGCACTTACTGTCTATGCGTTGACTACAAGAAGGTGAATGTGGTAACTGTGGCGGACTTGTTTCCCCTCCCGAGGATGGACATCATTGATGATTTGGGGAGGGCACGCTATCTGTCGAAATTAGATCTCTTCCAAGGGTACTACCAAGTCCCGTTAACCGAGAGGGCGATGCCAATTTCTGCGTATGTCACCCCGGCCGGCTTCTACGAGTTCAGGGTTCTTCTGTTTGGGATAAGGAACGCCCCGGCAACCTTTCAGCGACTCATGAATTACCTGACGGCGGACCTGGAAAGTGTTCCTTTTTACCTCGACGACCTCGCAATCTGGAGTGAGTTCTAGCAGGAACATCTGGTCTGCCTGCGTGCGCTCTTCTCGGCCAAGGATCGGTCAGGGCAAGGTCGCACCTGTCGCCGCAAAGGTGGAAGCTGTTCTTCAGTATCCCGCGCCCGTCGACCGGAAAGGCTTGATGCGCTTCATGGGGATGGTCGGCTACTACAGAAGGTTCTTTAAGAACTCGCAGGTATCCGCACCTTTGACAGACTTGCTTAGTACTAAACGGACGTTCAGGTGGTCCGATTTTTCAGTTTTATTTTTCTTATAAATACAAGTCCAATCAAAAGCCTTACGCCACCGTCGAAAAGGAGGGTTTAGGAATAGTGTTGGCCATTGAAAAGTTTTGAATTTATTTAACTAGTTCTATCCATCCTACTGAAATTCTCACTGATCATATTCCGTTAACGTTTATTGAAAATGTGAATTTTAAAAACATGCGAGTATTAAGGTGGGCACTAACATTACTGCCATCAAATACAAAAATCTTCCATATTAGTGGCAACTGTAGGGGTTATCTGCGTCTCCCTCCACTAGTTTGTGGGGCCGTAGGTGCCAACGAGACCTAAGCCTTCGGCTTCCTGTTCCGGCACAAAGAAATTGTCATTTGACGTTTGTCTTGTGCGGTATTATATACTTGGTAGCGTCATTTCATGAACAAAGAACAAGATGAGCGAAATAGTCTTTTGCCCAAAGCACTCACTAGGGATATAGATAATTTTTAAAAATTGTTATAACTGATAAAACGTAAAAGTGAAATCATAAGAGTAAACTTAAGTTATTATTAAAATAGAGATTTAAAATAAATTAAATGAACTATAAAACTTTATCTGATACATTTATTTGGAAAAAACAAAACAAAAGGCAAAACTCAATATCATTATTATTTAAAAAAGCGAGAACACAATCATATAAAACCTCCGGTAAAAGTAAACACAAATACACGTAAAAGGGGCTTTCTTAAATAATACAAATAAAGACAATACCTGATAAAACTGCAGACTCACTGTAATATCCATATGTAAAAGAACAAATTAAAAAAAAAAAACACAAATACAAAAATTACAAAGCCTGAACGGCGGTTATCTGAGGGATAGCCGACCGTAGGTAATGAGCCGATGCCTGTGCGCAACCCCACCTTCTTTATACAAACAAGGTCGTGCGCCAGATGTTCGCGCATCTAGACTCATTTCATAGTTAAGAGTCGTCTGCCTTCTCTGAATATTTCTTTAAATACTAAAGTTTGAGACAGTAACAGATTGCCGTATTTTGAAAAACGTAAAGGAGGTTTAATGAAGAAAAATACATAGAAAATAATATAAACACTAAAGGAAAAGAACAAACATACATAAATTCAAGTAGACGATAACAAATATTTCCGTGGGCTAGCTGAGGGGTTTGGCGCCAAATGCCCGTTGGATTTTCCCTCGGCCTTGTCTGTCGCCATCTTGGGCGCCATCTTAGTATTCCCGTAGCTATGAGGGCGACCTCCCGACGTCATCCTTCGCAGGCCTCGACTGGGACATCGGGACGTTGTATTATAAATAGCTTGGGCCAGATATCGTCGGAATACTAAACATGTCCAGGGCGTCTCCATCCTCCTCCTGCAGCGTCTCCGTCAGGCAGTACCTTCTACTGCGCCTCCTGCGGTGCCTCCGTCAGTATCCTTGCGCCCTGGTCCAGACTTATATTATTGGTCGCGGGGACTTTTCATGGGGGTTTTGAGTGATGCTGAGCGGGTATGGGTCGCCGGAAGAAGCAGTAAGAGCGGTAGCTCACTACACAACCACTCTCGAGATCGTGCAGTAAAACGTGTTTTTTCTTGTGGGGAGGGGTATTAAAGTAAAGTTAATAAATTAATACATAATTAGTAAAAAAGCTAATGTTGGCTACGCTAACTAGGCAGTTCCTGCAGTAACTGTCTTGGTGACTGCCCTGAGTTGCCTCGGTCACTCCTCCGCTGCCACAGGCCTGGGGAAGATTTCTCTGCCGTTTTGCTGTTTTACTCGGTTGGTAATATCTTTGTTTGGTTTAGGGCGATACATTACATTTTAGCAATATATCGCATAGGTAGGATTGTCTTGTTTGTGTGTTTTGTGTATTTGGTTTGTTTTGGGGAAGGTATAAATGAAATAAGTTGTAATTCAATGACTATACGTATTTTCCAAACATCTTAT
>NC_061819.1:30769965-30784965 GCF_019202785.1 Penaeus chinensis | reverse complement strand
TATATACACATATTCATATATAGATATACATATTAATATACACATATATGTATATGAAAAAGAAATATATATTTACACATATATCATATATATACTTATATATAAATATATATATATACACATAACTATATACATATACATATGTATATATATAGATAGACACATAGGTAGAGAACTATATATACACACATTGATATATGTACAATCGTATATGTATATATATATACACACATATTACATATATTTATAGATATAGGTGAAAATTATATATACATATATATGTACGTATATGGATATGTACATATGTATATCTATATATATATATGTATACATATATATATATATATATATATATATATATACATATGTCCAGGGCCGGATTTTGGAGCCCCTAGGCTAATGAAATTATGGGCCCCCCTCTAACTCGGCTGCACCCGTCTTGAATATTTTTTACTCGTGATATATTTTAGCGACATTTACATAGCTTGAAGTAAACTTATTGCAAATTCTTTAAATAAACTAGCATAGCTATCTTTTGTTTGTCAATAAAAATATTATTTAAATACCACTATTTTACTATATTTCAACACAACCGTAGTGAAAAAAAACAGAATTTTTATAACCAGCATTATAACAATAAAACAATCAAAATTAATATGAGTTTGTCATATTGCTATCATTTCAGTTCATGAAGCTATTTAGAAGTATATCTAGAAAATTAAAATCACTGCTTTATACAGATTTCTAAGATTTAAACATTCTGAACTAAAATCAAACATGTTATCTACTTGAAACTGAATGACACAAACTAAAACATTCGTTTCCTTGCTTTGATTCCTGCAAAGTCTTCAATAATTTTATCAAATGACAACTCTCGCAATTTGTCACTTTCGATACACATTACACTGAGTGAAGTTAGTTTTTCTTGAGAGAGTGAAGAGCGAAGCTGTTTTTTTTTACATTGTATAGCCAAAAAAGTGAGCTAAAAGCAAAATGTAAGCTACATTCACAAATAAATGTTTAGCAAGATGATAAACGAACATGGAGTGGGGCCCCATGATTTACAGCTAGGGCGCCAAAATTTGGCCCTGATCTCAAATAAACGGCTTCAAACCGGGGCCCCTTATCTCAAATAAAGTGCCTCAAACAGGGGCCACATTTTTTTTAATTGGGTTTTCAGACTCCTGGGCCTCCATTTGTAAAGTTGAAATATAAATATATATATATATATATATATATATATATATATATATATATATATATATATACAGTTAGATACATAGATATAGGTAGATATGTGTATATATATATATATATATATATATATATATATATATTATATATATATGCATTTGATATATGTATATGTACATACACATATATATATATATATATATATATATATATATATATATATATATATATATATACATACATATACATACATATCTATATATACAAATTATTCATGTATGTATATATATTTATATATATTTATATATAAATACATACTGGCTCTTGTTTACTTGCCTAGGTTTTGAAAATGCTGAACGTGCTAAGCATAATTGAAGGCAATTTCTATAATATTTTACATAGATGAAGCTTAAATAACTTAAAACCTAAATCCAGTGATGCTCATTTTAAATACTAGTTCTTTTTACTTTTTATTCTATCATTCTTAGTTGTTGTTTTTTTAACAGTGTATATATGTATCGTGTTTGCCTTATATTTACGGTTATTTTTACTTTTCTTACCTATACTTTTACTGATCTTTTTACTCTAATTTTACTGATCTTTTTATTCTACTTTTACCATACTTTTAATACTTCTACTGAGCTATCGGTACCTTATTTTTACTTCTACTGTTCGTGTTACCACTACTACTGCTATTGCTCGTGCTACCACTACTACTGCTATCGCTTGTGCTACTTCTACTACTGCTATCGCTCGTGTTACCACTACTACTGCTATCGCTCGTGCTACCACTACTACTGCTATCGCTCGTGCTACCACTACTGCTATTGCTCGTGCTACCAATACTACTGCTATTGCTCGTGCTACCACTACTACTGCTATTGCTCGTGCTACCACTACTACTGCTATCGCTCGTGCTACCACTACTGCTATTGCTCGTGCTACCACTACTGTTATCACTATTGCTATTGCTACTATTTCCAAAGTGGAAGGACACTAGAGAAGAGTAAAAACAACAGTGTTAGATCTTTCAAAGGAGTATTGTTGTCTCATTTCAAGAGGAGTGAACGGGACCCCAAACTTTAACTCTCACCTGGTCCCTAAGCCTCTGCTAATCATATTTCTTGCAGAGATAGATATATGAATTAATACCCGCTCGCCCAGCTAGTTGTGGCTCTTGGCTCTCGTTAGGCATAGGGACACTGTATATGCTCATGTAAATGTTATGTCTTTTTACAGCCTATGGATGTGTTTTCAGTGTTCAATGATTTTCAAGCATTAGTGTTTTAGGATTGTTCAGTGTATCTATCCGTCAGTGTTGGGTATTCCCTTGTATTCGGTGATACCCTG
Organism: Penaeus chinensis; assembly: GCF_019202785.1. Taxonomy (NCBI): domain Eukaryota; kingdom Metazoa; phylum Arthropoda; class Malacostraca; order Decapoda; family Penaeidae; genus Penaeus; species Penaeus chinensis. Next base: position 30,782,421 of record NC_061819.1, on the reverse strand, counting down.
TGTTTAGTGAACCCTGTGTTTAGTGAACCCTGTGTTTAGCAAACCCTGTGTTTAGCAAACCCTGTGTTTAGTGAACCCTGCGTTTAGTGAACCCCTATGTTTAGTGAACCCTGTGTTTAGTGAACCCTGTGTTTAGTTAACCCTGTATTTAGTGAACCCTGTGTTTAGTGAACCCTGTGTTAAGTGTTGCTCCATGTTAAGGAAACCCTTTATTAAGTGTACCTTGTGTTAAGTGCTACATCGTGTTAGGTATTGCACCGTATTAAGTGAACCCCGTGCTTAGTGAACACCGTGCTTAGTGAGTACCGTGTTCTGTGTTGCCCCGTGTTCCGTGTTGCCCCGTGTTCGGTGTTTCCCCGTGTTCGGCGTTGCCCCGTGTTCGGTGTTGCCCCGTTTGGTGTTGCCCCGTTCGGTGTTGCCCCGTGTTCTGTGTTGCCCCGTGTTCGGTGTGCTTGGCATATTATGCCAATTGCTTAGGCCATGCCGGGAAAGCAAGAAAGAGTTACTCGCAGTAAGAAATTCCAGTCAGTGAGTCAGCCCAATTATCGTGCTTCGTCACCAGTGCCGGGACCATCTGCAGAACAACCACTAGTCGTTGCTCATGGTTCAAACCCCGGAGTAAGGCAAGCAGTGCTAGTGATGGACCGAGAAATGACTTGAAAAGATCGAGGCCTTATTCAGAGACATGAAAGATGTGAAGGCGCAGACACACCAGTTCGCCGAACGGCTTGCCAGGCAAGAAGAGGCGACTAGTCAGCAGGTGGAAGTAACCAGTCAGCAGATGGAAGTGACCCGTCAGCAAGTGGAAGTGAAACAACACATGGATGCTGCAACAACTAGTCAGGCCAACCAAGCGGAAGCCGTGGATCCCGTTCCAAGACAATCTTAGAAAACCAAGGCAGAGATGAACAAATTGCCAGACCGACGTCAGTTACAGGAAAAGGAAAAAGAGCTTTAAGAAGAAAGGAGGAGGAAGAATGCAAGAGGATCTTTCCCGTTACCGGTACCTCAGTTACCTAGGTATGAAAATGGGACTTACCGTGATCTCCCCCAACCCCTCCCACGTAGTCGACCACCTACGCCAGAGCCTGCACGGCGAGTGAATGCTTTGGGCAATCGGAGCGCTCCTCCATTTTGCCACCAGCCTCCATTTGGGAAACCAACCTTACCTCAAGGGACATCCCAAAATGTCTCATATGTTCCTGCACGGGAATCCATACCTCACTTCAAAGGGGATACTTCAGTACCAAACCCTTTGAAGAAGAATCAGGAGATTAAAAGCTGGATACGCTCTATAGAAAACTTGATAAAACCACCAACAAGTGAAGCTTTCATCCAGGCGGCACGTGCTAATTGCCGAGGCCCAGCAGACCTCATAATCAACTCTACACTCTTTGATTACATACAAGACTGGGACACATTCTAAGCAGCCCTGTGAACCAAATTCCGTGGATCCTACACAGCAGCCGATTTTTACAAAGTTCTTTATGAGAATAAGATGAATGCAGGGCAGGCTCCCATGGATTTTTACCAGCAACTGGAGGGTTCGATCTACCAAGGATACCGAGATCATAAGGAAACCATCGGTGACCCCTCAGAACTTATATGACGTGTATTCCTGTCTGGGATTCCATCTTGGCTTAGGGATTTCATTGCACTAAAGGAAGACTACCCACCATCAAAGCTTGCCGAGGCCGCGCAAAGAATCTGGAATTCCCGGAATGGGATAAGGCATAGGGAGTCAACTACACGCCACCAGTCTCCGAATGACTTGCCTGTGGATGACCATTTGGAGCGACGTCACTACCCAGACCGTCTCTGGGTATTTTTCATTACATAATGTGTTTACCAGATTTCTACTTAATCACTCTCCAGTTTTCACAACCAAGGCACGTCATGAATGGGCGACTTCAAGGCAAGGCATCCACATTTTGGAGACAACCATCGTAATAGTAATGAGGAAGAATTCAAGCATTTCATCAATAGAAGATCACTGACAGTATATGACATACAAGCAGAGACTCATTTGGGAGATGGCAGGTTAGACTATGTATTTGGCAAAAATTTAGTTCATGGCAATGTCTGTACTTCAGTGATTCGAGAGTTAGTTATTGATCACTTTGCAATACAAACAGACTATACTGGAGACAGCCGCTAAATCACCTAGGCTCAGAGTTATTATCCCACCGGGCCTGGAGCATCACTTCAAGGGTCTATGACTGGTATAACACATATGAAATAACAACTGTTGAAAACTTTTCCCAGGATCTAATCAAAGTTGTCACTGACTGTTGTCTGTTCACGAAAACTCTCTGAGAAAAAGAAATCCCAGGTCTCCCATGCACCGAGGTGGATCAATGACCCAATTCTGGCCAAGGAACATAAACGGGTTCAGGAGCTTGCTGATTGTTATAAAGATAAGACAACAGATAATCTTCTGCAGTTTCTTAAAGCCGACAAGGAATTCAGAGAATTAAAAACTCATATTCGTAGTAAACACTGGGAACAATTCTTGCAAAGTATCAATAGTCAAACTTCTGTTGCTGACGTATAGAGAAAAATTAATAGGCTGACAGGTAAAGCTTTCATAACACCGCAGTTCCACAGTCCACAAGAACAGGCTAATATGCTGCTAGAGCAGTGGGTCGGGAATTCTCAGTTAAACTCACTTCCACAAGTCATAAAAGATCAGCTCAACAAGTCGAAAATAGATAGGAATTTAGATATAGCAGTAGCCTGTGCTGCTATTGGCCCTTCCGACTTTGCCGGAAAAAACGAGTGGGGAATGATTAATGCCTTTCTAAAAGGTAAAGCAACCGCTCCTCGCGAGAATGGCATTACTTACAGCGTCCTTCGCCAAATTGCTCAGGTGCCAGGCAACCCACTTTCACAAGGAACCCTCCCAAGCTCCTGGACACAAAGCTTAATCATTCCTATACCTAAACCCAATACTGACAAATACAGGTTAATTTCCTTGACTTCCTGTCTGTGCAAAGTACTTGAGAGAATAATTCTGAACAGGCTCATGTAACGCATAAATGCTAAAGTATCCCCCAGACTGTATGGATTTCTCCCAGGGCGTAGCAGTCAGCACCGTTTTGCAGAGTACTTAACAAACTCAAACCCTTGCATGCAAACCGTAGTTCTTGATCTTAAATCTGCCTTTGATATTGCAAACAGAGAAATTATCCTTGAACAACTAGCTAGCTTTGGTATTCAGGGAAAACTGTTAACATGGATTTAAATGCACCTATCGAATTGATCGGCTTAGGTTATCTTTAGGGGCATTATGAGAACTCGTACAAAAGTATTTGAATTCGGCACACCTCAGGGATGCGTACTTAGTTCCATGCTTTTTATTACCCTAATGCATAGATTATTAGGCGATATACCACTTGAGGGCAATGACTCCATTATTTTCTATGCCGATGATATTTGCATTAAATCCTCATTCGTAGAGGAGAGCATGCAAGAGATTCTTGATATACTTTCAGCAAGGGCTACCGAATGTGGCTTGATAATCTCAACTGAACAAAAAACAAGTCACCTAACAAAAAGACAATCCCTCTGCCAAGGTTTCATATAAATGACATTGAGCTAGATCTCTGCCACCAATACAAATACCTCGGGGTGATTGTCATTGATGCAGAGTTCATCAGATACCTGAAGAAAGGGCTGTGGGAGCGGCCGAAGCCAGTTAGGACACTTGTTGACAAAGACCATGGTATCAGTGTCGATATTGCGAGACTCTTTTACTTGTCATACATACGATTAGCTATAGATTATCATGCGTTGCATCTAGTATTGTTCAAGGAATCAAAGTTGACTATTTTGGAAAATGTACAAAATGAAACCATGAGGATCATTCTTGGTGCCCCTAGAACAACAAGGATTGAGCTAACTTTGAATGACAACACTTAGCTCAGCTGAACATATCCATAACTAAGACCCTGCATGGACGTTCTGTACCACCGTGGAAAATGTCGGACCTGAGTGTATATTATACGACTGCCCCCCAAAAAGACAGTGCCCCCCCTGCTATACTTAAGGTATGCACTTCCAATTATAAGTGAGCATCTAGAAACTCTGTCCAATGCATAAGAATGCTACACTGACGGATCCTTGCAGTCTGGGAGCTGAGCAGGATGCACTTTGTTGTATATAAAAACAATATTTTGCAGCACCAGGATTGTAGGAGGGTTCATGACAGGGCTAGCACTACGCAAACTGAGTTGGCAGAAATACTCATGGCCACCGAATTTCTATTGAATCAAGGATCAGGGGTAATTTTCTGTGATTCACAGATTGCTCTCCTGGCTCTGAACACTAGACAAAGACGCGGGAAATATTGCAAATGACATCATGATAAACGTGTATCATGCAAAGGAATGAGCCCTTAATATACGTTTTGTGTGGATTCCATCACATGTTGGAATCCCTAGGCATGATCATACTGATCGCCTAGCAAAGTCAGCATGTGACGTCAAAGTGTGGATATAGATCTTGAGGTACCTCTTTTTTTGTGTCAGAATGTTTAGCATAAATTTCTAACCATACTTTTCTGTGTAGCAGTGTATACAATTTATTAGAGATTATTGGGATAAGGAGCTTCCACAGTAAGTTAAGACATGCAATTGTTTGGTAGTTTCCAACCATATGTTACCTTTGTTTGGATCTTCTTGAATCAATACGTCCTGCTGTCAACCAGAGGGAGTGAGCCTTTTTAACCAAAAACCTTGAATTTCATCCAAACAGGGGGACTTCCACTTGGGCATCCTCCTTATATTGCTACTTACATCTTCCTTAGTGATACTTATGTCACTGTATTTCTGCACCTGTTTAATTTCCTGTTCACCTTGCTTTAGCCATTCAGCACTCTCATAGAGAGAGGGAGTGGGAGAAAGAAAGAGTGGGAGAAAGAAAGAGAATGGGAGAAAGAGAGAGAGAGAGAGAGAGAGAGAGAGAGAGAGAGAGAGAGAGAGAGAGAGAGAGAGAGAGAGAGAGAGAGAGGGGAGGGAGGGAGGGAGGGAGAACGAAAGAGAGAGAGAGAGAGAGTGGGAGAAAGAGAGAGAGAGAGAGAGTGGGAGAAAGCATGGCAAAGCAGAACATGTAAATACTGATCGTATTATATACTACAGAATCCTTGTGTTCTTCTTGTAGTGTTTAAAGTAAGTGTCATTCCTCTAATATTATAAAATTGAGCATAACAAAAATGCTAGCAGCCTTCTTGAAGAGGGAGGGAGGGAGAGAAAGAGAGAGAGAGAGGAGAAAGAGAGAGAGAGAATGGGAGAAAGAGAGAGAGAGAGTAGGAGAAAGAGAAAGAGAGGGGTGGGAGAAAGAGAGAGAGGGTGGGAGAAAGAGAGAGAGAGGGAGAAAGAGAGAGAGAGGGAGAAGGAAAGAGAGAGGGAGAAGGAAAGAGAGAGGGAAAAAGAAAGAGAGTGGGAGAAAGAAAGAGTGGGAGAAAGAAAGAGAGTGGGAGAAAGAAAGAGAGTGGGAGAAAGAAGGAGAGTGGGAGAGAGAGAGAGAGGGGGGGGGGAGAGAGAAAGAGAGAGAGAGAGAGAGAGAGAGAGAGAGGGGGGGAAAAGGGGAGAGGGGAGAGGAGAGAAGAGAGAGAGAGAGGGGGGGGGGAAAGAGAGAGAGAGAGGGAAAAAGAGAGAGAGAGAGGGGAAAGAGAAAGAGAGAGAGAGGAGAAAGGGGAGAGAGGGGGAAGAGGAAAGAGAAAGGGGAAAGAGGGGAGAGAGAGGAAAAAAAAGAGAGAGAGAGAAGGAGAGGGAGAAGGAAAGAGGGGAGAGAGGGGAAGGGAAAGAGAGAGGAGGGGAGAAGAGGAGAGGAGGAGAGAGGGAGAGAGGGGAGAGGGGGGGGGGGAGAAAGAGAGAGAAAAGGGGAGAGGAGAGAGAGGGGGGGGGGTGAGAAGAAAGAGGGGAGAGAGAGGGAGAAAGGGAAGAGAGAAGATAGAGGGAAAGAAGGGAGAGAGAGGGGGAAAAAAGAGGGAGAGGGGGGGAGAGAGAGAGAGAGAAGGAGAAAGAAAGAAAGAAAGGGGAGAGAGGGGAGAGAGAGGAGGGGAGGGGAGAGAGAGAGAGAGAGAGAGAGAGAGAGGGAGGGAGAATGAGGAGAAAGAGAGAGGAAAGAAAAAAAAGGGGAGGGGGAAAAAAGAGAGAGGAGGGAGAAAGAAACGAGAGAGAGAGGGAGAAAAAGGAGAGAGAGAGAGGGGAGAGAGGGGGGAAAGAGAGGGAAAAGAGAAGGAAAAAAGAGGAGAGGGGAAAAGAGGGAAAAAGAGAGAGAGGGGAAAAGAGAGAGTGGAGAGAGAGGAGAGGAGGGGAGAGAGGGGTTTGAGAGAGGGGGGGAAAAAAAAGAGAGATTTAAAATTCAAATTCTAACACTTTTTTCCTTTTAATTACGGGGATTACATTTATAGTATGTTGTTTAAATTATGAAATGGATGTTATATACATAGAATTATACAATGTTGCTTAACTAGTTAGTTTAGAACATTAAAATCCAGAAAAACTAAAATTTTTGGTACTTGGCTTGTGTTCAAACGCCTGATCCCCGCCCTTTCGGATTTCCCTATTTCTTGCCCCGGTTTTTTCTGTATTCGTTCTTTTGATATTTTTAAGGAGTTATTTTGCTTGTAAGGACACCTGTTATGTTCCCTGTTGTTTTTAGGAAATACCCAATTTTGGGAAATTTTCCCTTGTATTTTTTAGGGATGGGGGGAAAAAACACGTGTCATATTTGTTTTTCTGTTTTTCCTTTTTGCCATTTCAGTTTGTTTATATGTGGTGTGAGGGTGGTCTTTTTTATTTACATTTCCCGTGCTACTCTTCCCGCGAAGTTCTGTTTGTTTCTGTGTCCCTTTTTATTTGTGTTTTGTTTTTGGAAAACCCGATGTTTGACAGTAATTTTAAAGGGTAATAAGTGCTTGTGTTTGTATTTTCAGCAAATTTTTGTTTATGTGGGTATTTTATTTTTTATATGATTCAAGTATATCAGTGTTTCCATTACTTTTTGTAGATGTGATCAATGGGGTGTCTCGAAAGGCATGTATTTTGTTTACGTGTAACCCCAAAGGGTTTTTTTCTGTTGTGTTGGGGGTTTTATGTAGCAATTTTTGGAAATCTATAATGTATCTGTGGGGATTTTTGCTATGTTCGGCGGCTGTAAAGAAAAAACATTGTGGGGGTTTTTTGGGGATTTAGTTTCGGCCCCTTCAAGAAAGTATTTTTTTGCTTCTGTTTGGGTTTGTTTAGTTTTTCTATCAATGAAATTTGAAATTTTTTACAGAGGCAGCGTGAAGGGAAAATTTTGGGGTCGCGGCGTACGAAAAGAAGAAAATTTTTTTTTCAATTGATGGGGAAATCATTTATGAATATAATAAATGAGATTGGGCCAAAAAATTGAGCCCTTTTGGAACACCGAACGAAACTGATTGCATTGAGATAATTTTCATGGATTTTTGGGTTTTTGAGTTCTACGAAAGGGAACCTTAGGACCAAAAAAAATCAAAATCGTGATTTGTTTTTTGTTTTCAAATAATCATGGCTGACACTGTCAAAGGCTTTTGATAAATTTTAATAGAGTAAACAAATTGATTGGTTATTTTTCTATATTATTATTTTTTTTATTTTTGACTTTTTTGTAATGCCCATTCGGTTGGGTAATTTATTCCTAAAACCGTGTTGGGGTGTTAGGGTATTTAAAGGGTTATTTGCTTCTAAAAATGTTGTTAATTTTTTTTTTCGAGAACTTTAGATTTACTGGTAGTATAGGGATGGGTCGATAATTATTGATTTCGTCTTGCCCACCGGATTTGAAAATCGGAGTTATGAATGTTTAAAAAGTGATGGATAAACACCGGTTTGATATGATGTTTTAAATAATTACTGTCAGTTGGGTTGTGGTAAACTATCGTTTATGAAACGTGTGAAATTTCATCTGCTCCCAAAAAATTTTTTTTTTTTTTTAAAAAGTATTTTATTTTTTAGGATAATTGTTTCAAATCCTACTGGGTTCCCGGTCTGAAAAAGTTTGTTGTAGTGTTCGTTTCTTTTATGTTGTTTTGATATGTGGGGTGGTTGTCTGTTAAAAAGTGCTTTTTCCCTACTTCGGGAAAAAGTTGTTTTTTAAAGTATTCTATATTATTTAGGGAAAATTTTGGGGGAAGTGTCGTTTTTTGGTTTCTTTTTAGGCAAATGTATTAACTTTTTTTAAACGTTTCGTCAGTTGCTTTGCTTTCATTGAACTTATTTTTTTTTAATAATTCGTTTTCGCCCAGCGGAGGAGTGTTTTCAAATTTTTTTCTTTTTTTTTGTATTCAGCCTGAAGGGTGGTGTAAAATCTGTTTATCTTGGGGCTTTGTGAGTATAATTTCTTTTATTTCTATTTATGGAAACTTTAATGTTGAAATTTTTTTCCAGGGGCCGGAGGACGCCTTACTTTTTTTGGGTTTTAAAAGGAGCGCAGGCTTCGGGGCCCGTTCTTTATCACTTTTGTAAAAATAATACGTCGTCGGTTGTTAAGTTTTGACAGTGAGGGTCTTTGGGTTAAAAAATGTTGATAGAATAATTGGGTTCGAAATGCGTTAGGCCCCGGAGAGGTTTTATTGTTTGGTTTTCGCTTTTTTTTTTTCTGTATCCAAGGTAAATGGTTGTAAGCTCGTGATCAGAAATGTGAATGGGACAGCGTCTGCGTGTAGTGAAATACCCGGGTTTTTGGGTTATTATAACATCTAATATGGATGAGGGGTTTTCTGTAATCCTTGTAGGCTTCTTTATAAGTTTTTTTTAATTTTTGTTTTTTTTAAATTTATCCCATTTATTTTGCATTTTTTTTTTATTTAGTTTGTAATTTTTAAAAAAACCCAAGATGAAAAATGGTTTTCCTTTGTTGACATTTTTCTGAGTTTTTTTTCTAGGTAAATCAAAAAGATTCTGTGGTGGCTGAGGGTGTCTGTAGATTGTGCCGACGAGGAACGAAGGATACATACTGCTTTGTACAGTTACCCAGATGTCCTTTTACTGCCGTAAGATTTACAGTTGCGAGATTGATTTAAGGGGATCGCTTTCATATATGCAGACTCCCCCTCCACGTCCTGCCCTCACATCTGTAGACGTGAAAGTCTGGGATGCGAAGAAAATGCTTTTATATTTTTTGGTTAAGGCCCAAATTTCGCTAATACAAAAAATGTCAAGGGTTTTTTTTCCTTAATTATCAATTTTGTTTTTGAAAAAGACCCCAGGAGGGACTGTGCAATTTATGTGTTCTTTCTGATGGTGTTTTGTGGTTTGACCCCGGATTTGAACGTCAAACATTCAGCTCGCCCCTTTTTACTTGTTTCATTTAGGAATACTTTTCATTTTTTGGGTAACATGTGGACTCTAAGAAAAAAATCTGGTTTTATAATCTGCCCCTTATGGTGACTGTGAAGCTAGATAATAAACATGTGTATTTTAGTTTTTAAGGGGTTTGAATTGGAAATTTGGTTTATATTATTTTTCCCGGAAGTTTTTCAAAATCGTTTTCATTGTGGGCTGGGGAAGGATTGGTAGCGGAATTTATCGTGGGCGGGGTTGGAAGATCGTTTTTGGTGACGAAAACTTCCCTTTTCCCCATTCCTGCGGCTGAGAAGGCATCGCACCTTGGCGAGTTAGATGATGATTGCAAATTGTTGTTCGGAGAACATTCAGATCAGCAAAACAAATTTTTTTTTTTAATAAGTTCTTTATTGAGGGAAGGGAGGGTTCGTGTTGTGGTTGTGTATTTTGGTATTTTGGTTTTTGAAAGATTTTTACAAATGGTGTAGAGATACTTTTTTTCCTTGGTGGTGGGAAAAACCAGTGTGGAGGGGAAAGTGTCTGTTTTTTGTTGTAGCAAAAAAGAGAGAGAGAGGGGGGGGGAAAGAGAGAGGGGAGGGGGAGAAAGAGAAAAGAGAGAGGGGGGGGGGAAAGAGAGGGGTGGGGAAAAAGTGGGGGAAAGAAGAGAGAGGGGGAAAAGGAGAGAGGAGGGGTGGGGGAAAGAGAGAGAGAGTGGGAAAAAGAGAGAGAGAGGGGGGGAAAAAAAGAGGGGAGAGGGGGGGGAGAAAAAGAGGAGGGGAGGGGGAGAAAAAGAGGAGAGAGGGTGGAGAAAAGAGGGAAGAGGGGGGAAAGAGAGAGAGAAGAGGGGAGGGGGAGAAAAGAGAAAATGAGGGGGGAAAGAGAGAGAGGAAGAGAGAGGGGAGAAAGAGAGAGAAAGAAAAGAGAGAGAGAAGGGAGAAAAAAGAGAGAGAGGAGAGAGGGAGAAAGAGAGAGGGGGGGGAAAAGAGAGAGAGGGGGAAGAAAGAGAGAGGGGAGGGGGGGGGGGAGAGAAAGAGGGGAGAAAGAGAGAAGAGAGAGAAAAGGGAAAAGAAAAAAGAAAGAGAGAGAGAAAAAGGAGGGGAGGAGAAAAGGTAGGGAAAAAGGCCCCCAAAGAGAGAAAAGAGAGAGAGAGAAAGAGAGAGAGGGAGAGAGAGAGAGGAGAGAGGGGGAAGAGAGAGAGGGGAGAGAGAGGAGAGAAGGAAAAGAGAGAGAGGAGAGAGAAAGAAAAGAGGGAGAGAGGGAGGAGAGAGAGAGAGAGAGAAAAGAGAAGAGGGGAAAAGAAGGAGGGGAGAGAGAGAGAAAAAGAGAGAGAGGGAGGGAAAAAGGGGAGAGAAAAGAGAGGGGGAAAAGGAGAGAGGGAGAGGGAGAAAGAGTGGGGAGAGAGAGAGGGGGAAAAAGAGAGAGAGGGGGGGAAAGAAGAGGGGGAAAAAAAAGAGGGAGAAAGAGAGGGGGGAAAGAGAAAAAGGGGAGAAGGGAAAAGGGAGAGAGAAAAAGAGTTTGAGGGAGAAAGAGAGAGGGGAAGAGGGGGGAGAAAGAGAGAGAGAAGGGAAAAAAAGAGAGAGAGAGAGAGGGGACAGGGAGAGAGAGAGAGGGGGGGGGGGGGAAAAAAAGAGAGAAAAAGAGAGGGGGGGGGAAAAAGAGAAAAAGATAGAGAGAGAGACAGAGAAGGAGAAGGAGAGAGTTTAGTTTTGTTTCCCATTTTTTAAACAATGGATATTTTTTGGGGTAAATAGTTTTCGGGTTTATTTTGCTTAAAAACTCTCCCCTGGTGAAGGAATGGCCGGGGTTCCCACCCATTTGGCGGCGAGGGATTCGAACGCAAGTCAGCAAGATTGCTAGACGAGAACGCTAACCCTGCACCTACCTCACCCTATCTTCTCCTTTCTAATCTAATATAAATATACTATATTTCTACTATAAATATTATAATTATATATAAATATAGTATTCTCTATAGAGCTATAGAGAGATTTTTGGGTATGGCGAAATAAAGAGAGAGTATATCTATTACATTTAAAAAATATATGCTATCTATGATTATATCTATATATATTCTATTATATATTGTTAAATATATAGCTGTTTTGCATAGCTCTATATCTATTCTATGAAAAATATAGAGAGAAGTGAGTATATAGATATAACAAGAGAGAGAGCTATACAGATATTTACTTATATATATAAAGATAATTTTATAAATATATATCTCTTCTATTTTATATTTATAAAAAATATGAGATGTTTTTATAATAAATATATACGTAAATATAGTTATCACTATATATATATTTCCACAAATATATCTATTAGAAATAGAGATTAGTGTTGGATAAATCAATATATTATATCTATTTGATGATATATATATACAGATATAGATATCTATTATAAATATATATAGTTATTTCTTATATATATAAATATATTATTAAAGGATATAGCGCGATTGTAATACAATATTATAGATATTGTATAACAAGTAGAGGAAAGAGAGGGAGAAAAAAGAGATGAAGAGAGGGAGAAAGAGATAAGGGGTTTTAAAAATGGAAAAAAAAAAATTTTAAAATTTTATATTTGAGGAAGAGAGGTAGAAGAGAGAAGAAAAAATTTTATATATATATAGATATATATATATGTGTTTTTGTTTAGGATGATAATCAATAGATACATCATATATTCAATTTAACAATATTATAGAGATATATATATTTGCTATAGTTTATACACTGATTATTATTTATAAATAGATAGAGATAGGGATACAATATATATATATCTTTCTATTATATTCCAATATATATATGTAGATAATAGATTGTGATAAAATAGCTTATAGAAATAGCAGGTCTAAATATCTATAGATATATATGAGATTTAGACAAAATATTAGAGTTTTGTATACATATATATATAGAGAAGGGAAATAAAAGAGAGAAAAAGAGATAAGGGAGAAAGAGATGAAGAAAGAAGGATAGGGGGAAAAGAAAAATAGAGGGAATAATAGTAGAGAAGAGGAGAGAGAGAAAGGGATAGAGGGAGATAATTTTTAAAAAAGAAAGAGAGCAGAAGAAAGATAAAGAGAAGAAAATGGGGAAAAGGGGAATGAAAAAGAGAGAGAAAGGAT
>NC_061819.1:30759965-30764965 GCF_019202785.1 Penaeus chinensis | reverse complement strand
TTAAGGTCACTAACGTTTTAATATTCTAGTGTCGTTATTTGTTAAAAAAATTTGTCTTTAAACAAATACATGAATATAAGTGAGTTATATTTTGTAAGTGTGATTCTCGTCTGACTTCACACTTGCCTTTCATGACCGTAATTTGACCGCGCGTGACCTGTCTTCCTGACCTTTTTGTCCGTGTGAATCTCTAGTCAATTAACCGATTCGTTTTATTGGTGTTACATTTCGGTAGAACACCTGGGTATGAACCTGACTTCGATCTCACTCAGGTAAAGTGGTCAACTCTGATTGCCATCTGTTTCCGCCCACGACTAGAAATATTTATTCAATTCATTATTACTTCTAATTTTTATTTCAATCATCTCTCAGTTTTAGAGATTATTTTTATTATATCAGCTACTACCTTGTTCGTGATTTTCGTTATCATAATTCATCAATTCACGTGAAATTCCCTTGGTCATCCTAATGATTTTCCTTCTTTCCTTTATTACGATAATCGTTAAGATGCTGACTGATTTTCATTTCTTTCATTAATAATCTTAATCGCGAACATCATTTCATCATTATTACATGGTCCTTGGTGACGCCCCACACTGGGTTCTGGACATGTATTTAGTATCAAGTCGGTACTGACCGCTTTTCCTCCGGGAATTTTAGGTATTTAGTAATTTGCAACCACGTGGGTTGTCTTATCGGCCGATCAGTTGTCCCAGTAGAAGCTGACCCGATCTGCTTGCATCATGCATTGCTCTGCAAGCTTTGTCTGTTCTGTGACAGGCAAGTCACCTTTTCATCTATTTCTCATACTGAAAGCAGTATCATTTCTGTGATTTTGCATAGTGGTTGATATAATGTTGCAATATAACTATGTTGCCACAATTTATGAATATTCTTTTCGTGCAGTCACGTTGGTATCTATTTCCCTTGCATACTAACATGTTTCCACCTAACTTACCAACGCCCCCATCCTTCCCCATACCCATCACTCCCCCCCCCCTTCCTTACCTTATTCCCCCCGCCCTCCCTCTCCTACTCCCCTTCGCTTATTTATTTAAACTCGCACGCCATTCTATTTCTTATTTACAATCGCTTTGTCTATTCACTAATGCTTCTAATTCTAATCTGATCACTATCATATTTTCTACCCGTGTGCTGTACTCTGACTTACTAATTTCATAATTCTAACTCATTACTCACTCATGCAGCTGCATACATCGTCTCTGTATAAACCACGTTAATTGCACAAGAATTACATGCGTATAGTTTCAAAGTAGCAATCGACTTACGCCTATCTTGTATTCTTGCCTTGCATTACGTTTTATCGTGCCGTATGTTGTCGTGAGCAAGCATAATTGATGTAATGAGTCGCTCTCGAACGTTATGAGGACTGCATTACCCATTTTCATTATAGCATTGCCTCGAATTGCTGATGGTGTCCGTGATAGACAAGTTCTACGGTAAAAGAAAAAAAATAAGTAAATCAGATGTATATTGTATGTACTATTGCACAGCACACTGTTGATCTTTGCAATGTTGCATTTTTTCTCTTCTCTTAGGAAGTTTGTCATTCAAGATTGTCCTTGCGGACGCGACAACTCTTCCCCACTTATCATCATCATCATTTTGGGGCTAACGCCGGCAGGGGCGCATAGCCGCATCCACCTTTTGTTTCCACCTGTGAGGGTCCCTCATGGCGAGCCGCCAGGCAGGGGCCCGGCCCATCTCTAGTTCCTCACGACAGGTTTGATCGATCTGCCCAAGCCACGACCTTCTCGGCCGTCCCACAGGCCTCCTCCACCCAGGGTTGTCTCGGACAGAGACAACCTGATCGGCAGGATCATCCTGTGGGAGTCGAGCCAAGTGGCCATATAGCCTGAGTTGGCGATCACGGATTGTGCAAGTAACAGGTCCTGTACCGGTCTCACGGTGCAGCCGTTGGTTGGACACATGGTCCCGCCAACTGTACCCCCATGATCCGGCGCAAGGATCTGTTACAAAAGGCATCAAGACGAGATTCCAGAGCACAAGATATTGTCCAAGTTTCACTACCATAGAGTAAAACTGGCAGTATCAGGGCCTTGAAAACACGAACGTTGTCCTTCTGCACAGGTACCGACATCTTCAAATACTCTTGTCGAGAGATTTCATGACCCCTGCTGCCAGGCCAATCCGTCTACTGACTTCTTGGTCTGACAGCCCAGAGTCGTGAAATGCACTACCGAGGTATATAAAGCTCTTAGTGACTTCGATGTTTTCACCGCAAGCACGTATCGACTTGACAGGGTCTCCTAGCAGGCCCCCAAAATCCTGGATCTTGGTCTTGGTCCAGGAGACCTCGAGCCCCAGGGGCTTCGCTTCATTACTAAATGCAATAAGAGCCGCCACAAGGGTTTCCAGAGATTCAGAGAGTACGGCAACATCATCAGCAAAGTCAAGGTCTGTAACCTTGATATTGCCCAGAGTTGCTCCACAGTGACTCTACCCATTATCCAATCCATTCAAGAGTTGAAAAGTGTTGGTGCAAGAACACAGCCTTGCCTCACACCTGAACTAACAGGGAAGAAGCTCGACAGGCCCCCACCACACTTTACAGCACTTTCAGTGCCTGTATACAGGTTTGCTATTAGTCCAATAATCCTTATTGGAATTCCTCTTAGTCTCAGAGAGATTCGCGATGCACAGTGTCAAACGCCTTCTTGAGATCGATGTAGGCTGCGAGCAGCCCACGTCCGAACTCACGACGGCGTTCTATAATGATTCAAAGTGCCAGGATGCAGTCTATTGTGGACTTACCAGGAGTGAATCCAGATTGCTCAGGCCTTTGGTGCCTCAACAGGTGGTCCCTGATACGTCTCAGTAAGATGTGCACGAGTACCTTGCCTGGTACACTGAGTAGTGTAATGCCTCGGTGATTGCTGCAGTCCCACCGATCCACTTTCCCCTTCCAGAGAGGGATGACCACACCCCTCAGCAGGTCAGGGAGAAAGGTACCAGTCTGCCAGATGGCAGACAGGACTGCATGCAAGCCCCTTGCCATAGGTTCTCCACCAGCCTTTAACAATTCGGCTGGGATGCCACAAACACCTGCCTCTCTACCACTCTTCAGCTTAGAGATCGCCCCCCTGATTTCGGTCAGGGAGGGTGGATCCTCGCTGATGGGTGGATCTGGCAGAGGAGTCACAACATTACCCGCATCCATGTTAACTGTTGGTGGATCATCCTTATACAACGGCTCAAAATACTCAGCCCAACGCACACGCACCCCATCAGGATCTGAGATTATCTGGCCACTTGCTGAGCGGACTGCACTCGTCTGTGAGGGGGGCTTGGAGTTCAGCTTTCTCAGAGCTTGGTAAGCAGGACGAAGGTCATTTACAAGGAAATTGCTTTCTACCTCCTCTGCAAGACTACTGATAAACTGTCCCTTATCCCTTCTCAACAGTGACCTAGTCCTGCGCACCAGAGAGCGGTGCAGTCGAGCCGCACAACAAGCATCTGTGGCTTCCAGTGTCTCCTGCGAGATGGAATTCTGTCTTGTTCTTGGGCGTTCACCAATGGATTCCTGAGCTGCATCAAGCGTTTCACGCTTGAAGGTATCCCACATAAGAACAGGGTCTGTCTGGCCCTTGAGTGCTGTGAGACGACCAGAGATAGCCTCGGCCAACCCCTGGGTACACTCGTCCTTCCTCAATCTGTCCAAATGAAACACCCTAGGGTGTTCATTTGGGCGACGGGGGGCTCTAAAGTGGACCCGGAGAGTAGCCACAACTAATCTATGATCAGTTCCACAGAACTCAGCGCTTCGATACACCCTGCAGTTCTGGAGGATCCTCCATCGAGTGCTAACGAGGATGTGGTCGATCTCCTTGGCCACTCTACCTGTATTCTCGCTGCCAGCATCAGCTCAATACGAATATCTCGCCAAGGACATCTGTCTGCCACAGATGCAAGTTTGGCGTAAAACATCTCTTTCACCTCAAGTTTATATACATCCGTAGGAGCGTATACAGCAACAAGAGACATGAAGCCAAATGAAAGCTTCAATACCATGATACGCTCATCGACTGGAGTGACCTCAATTACCAAGGATTGAAGTCTGCTGGAGATGGCTATGGCTACTCGCTGGAGATGGTGGCCATCGCTGCGGCCCAACCAGTAGTAGGTGTAGCCACCCACACTAATCGTGCCGCTGCCAGGTCTTCTCACCTCCGAGAGAGCAGCCACCTCAATTCTCAGCTGTTTCAATTCCCTCGATAGTAGTGGTAACCTGTCGCAGGGAACGTATATTCCAAGCCCCCACCCTGACAGTCCGCCTGAGGTCTAACCTCGGGCAGTCACTCCGGGTGGGCGCCACCTCTGCCACCCCTACCGACACCGTCCCATATAGAGGAGGCTGGCTGGCTGCAGGCCCCACAATCCACCTGCCGGGCTCCCTGGGGCTTTCCCCCACAAGCATCACGGCAGGCTGGCGGCCACTGAGACCCAGCTGGGATGGGGGGTAACCCCCTCTCCCCACCCGAGTCCCAGCGGTCGCCAACCCAGAGGGACCCACAGCCCGCCGTACTTGCTGGGTAGGAGGGATTTTAGCCCTCCCCCCAGCACCAACAACTATATGGCTTGTTGCCAGTGGTTATCTCGGGGGGGCCGACTGGCAAGGCCTGCCTTCCCACAGCCGCCCATTAACCCCAGGGGGCACGGGGGGCAGGAGTTAGTACGAAGCCAGGGCATATCCACACGCAAGTGGGCCATAGCTCCGTACCTTTAGGGCTTCCTGCTGCTCCAAGAGCCTCCACAGTTCAGCCTAGGACCGCAAGGTACCTAGTTTACATGGGTGGCCACGAGGAGGTACTGTAGAAGTCTTGATGATGGAGAGGCTATGAGCTGGCAGGGGAGTCTTATGCATAGCTGCTCCCTTTTTCGCACCAGGCTAGCCAGCGGTTGCAGCTGAAAGCGGGACGGCATGCAAGCACTTAACGCTAACTAGGCTACCACACCAT
>NC_061819.1:30747465-30754965 GCF_019202785.1 Penaeus chinensis | reverse complement strand
AAGAATGAATTCATGAACCAGAAGTAGCAGATGTACCAGTAACTACAGAGGTATATTTTTTATTTGTAACACCCTAAAATCCACCTTTGTAATAGTAACAGGCAGCTCAAGTGCAAATCCATACAGCATTTTTTTAGGCTGTTACTCATTTTCCCCTCTCTCTCTCCAACTGCAGGTCACAACAGCAGCCACCCCTTCTATAACAGCAGCTCTGCTTCCTCCACCACAAGGCACTGCAATAACTCGAAGATGCATGAGATCATCAACTGAGAGAGAGCAGCTTGTCTCAAATTTAAGACGAATGAAGAATTATATCGAAATCTTGAATATCTTAAAAAAAGCTAAGGAAGAAGAAAAAAAATGAAGACGGTTATTTATCTGGAACAAATAAAATTACTGAAACACTTAAAGAGAAAATATGAAGAAGAAAGCAAGTAGTCTGATAGTGTGCGTGTATATGTATATGAATATGTATGAATAATATCCTCATATATATGTGTGAGTGTATGTATATGTTTGTATATATGTATGTAAATATAAATGTATGTATGTGTGTGTATATGTGTATGCGCATGTGTGTGTGAATGTTTATATAGATAGATAGATAGATAGAGAGAGAGAGAGAGAGAGATACATATGTGTATTATTACATACATATATACATGTGTATCTAAATATACATATCTACATATATGCATATATACACATATATTTACACACACACATATATTCATATATATACATATACATACATATATATATGCATATATATACACATATATACATATATGTACACAGATATACATATATATACCTAAATATATATATACATATATACTTATATATACATATACATATATTTAAATATATATACATATATATACATATGTATATACATATATATATATATGTATATATATATATATATATATATATATATATATATATATATACACACGTATGCATATGTGTACATATATATATATATGTATATGCATGTATATATTTATATATGTATATGTTTATATATTGATGTATATGTGTATACACATACATCTATATATACTCATATACTCATATACATACATACACATATATACAAATATTTGCATATATACACATATATACACATATGTATATATATACATATATTTACATATATATATATATATATATATATATATATATATATATATACACATATATTTACAATTATATACACATATTTACATATGTATACATATATTCACATATATTTACATATATACATAATCATATATATATATATATATATATTATATACATATACATGTATATATATACATATATATACAATATCTTTTTAAACATTTCTCTCCATTTTTTAGTTTCTAAACCTTCGTAGAAAAAGGCTATGGAAAGTATATTTTTCCCCTTCAACCTTCATAAAATTGTCAGTGTACTGATTAGTTGTAGATTTCCTGTATTTCAAGTTGTACAAATTTTGTTTAATTTATGGTGTATAGACTTGTAAATTTCTCTCCATTCCATACTTTATAAACCTTCATAGAAAGAGGTTTCTGAAATATTCTTTATATTTTAATATTCTTAAAATTATCAGTGTACTGCTTAGTTATAGATTATGTTTTATTAGATTTCCTGTTACAGGTTTCATATGTTTAATTTGAAAGAATCTGCACATGTTCATTTTATAAGAACTTGTAAGAAATACATTATATGTTTATTTGTGGTTTGTTAACAAAGTAACATATTTGTTGTTGATTTTTCTTCTCTGGGAGAAATGGGGTGAATCTGAACTGGAAAGATATAGTCTCATTAAATGAAAATAAATTTTCCTGTGGTTAATCTAGTAAAGAAAAGAAAATCAGGTCACACTTTCACTATGAATTATTTGTCTTAAACTTACATGGCAATATTGATGTACATGGATTTATTTTAAGGAAGTGAGGCCAAAAGCATCCTCTTTTTCTCTCCACTGAGATTTTTGCTGTGGTGTTAGGTGCCTCACTGACTTGGACAATATTTTCTTCTTTCACAAACAGAGATTCCTTATATGAAAATTCTAGTATGTTACTATGAAGGGCAGCTTGCTTTGATTATTTTTCCAATCCTTTCAATATCTGCATCTATGTACTTAAGTCTTCTAAATCTTCCCTTTAGCAAACCAAAAGCATTTTCAATTCCAAATCTTGCCCATGATAATCTTTTGTTAAATATAAGTTGATTTGCTGTCAATCTACCATGGTCTCGAAAAGGCACCATCAAGTGTTGGTGCAAGGCAAAAGCTGAATCTCCAACCATATGCAGGTCTTAAGTAGGAAACCATGGTATCTTGTTGTACAGTTTGGTTGATCTAAATGCTCTATTGTCATGAGCAGAGCCTGGAAATCCTGCTTGTATGTAAGGGATTTTTTGTAGGCTGTGCAAACTGCCTTTAGATTTACACTGTGCTTTATTGTCCTGTCAAGGTAGTCTGATTGTACAGCTTCGGGGGCTTTCATATTGATATGACAACCATCAAGGGCAGTAATTACCCCTGGCAGACCAGTTAAATACTGAAATTCTCTTTCCCTTTCTACTAGCTCCTCAGGAGTTGGCCATTTTATACATTTATATCCAAGAGAACACAGCACTTCTATTATGTTCTGCACTCAATCAAAGGTAACAGCTTCTGACACACCAAACAGCTCTGAAACTTCTCTATATGGCACAGGAGTTCCCAAATACCAAAGCATCATATACAAAGCCTTTTTAAGTCCTAAATTGAGGCTGGTCCCTGAAGGTCTTGACCCATACACGATATCAATATCCTTGATCATCAATTCGTTAGAACTTTTTGTAACTCTAAGGTGCTTAAAGTAGTCTTGATCACTTTTTTGTTCCAGGATTTCAAAAAAGCCTTCTTGCTGTGGATGATATTCCCTGGAAAAAGAAAAGAAAAACAGCACGCCAAAATAACTAAAATTTTGTTGAGAAAATGTGATTTCTATGATGTTTAAAGTAATATTATATATAAACATAATATACTTACCTAGCTTTTAACTCATCATTAATGAATACCTTGACAAGTCACTGCACATTATAGAATTGCTGCCTCTATTCTCAAAATTATTAATTGCAAAGAAACTCATGAAAGGCTTTTGTAAAATAATAAAATGTTTGTCATAGTCATATAATATTTCCTTTAAATCAGACTTATTCATAACACATTTTAAGCCCTGTCAATGATAATAATAATAATAATAATAATAATAATAATAATAATGATAATGAATGATAATGATAATAATAATAATAAAAATTTAGACAATTGCTTTCCAAGCAAGGTTTTACTTCTGGCTTTCAAAGAATATTTTGTATAATATTGGTTATAACACATTTCTATGCTCCTTACTCATTATTACTAAATATATATCTTGACAATGCTGATGCTTGTGCACTTAATAATGTTAACCATAAAGAAATTAATGAAAATGATTTTAACCTAATTTACCACAAGACACTTTTGTAATTCTTATACGTTTCTTTAAATAACCTATATTCATAGTGATAAAACATTAGTACTGTCAAGAATAAGTACAAAAATCTACACCAGTGATTCCCGACCAAGGTTCTGTGGAACACAAGGGTATTGCAAGGAATAATGAAATCAATCTAAATAAATTGCTATATATGAATAAAAAGATAATAAATATTTAAAAAATGAAAAAATTTCAATTGCCTGCATTGAATAGTATGCATATAGATACAAATCTACGTAAGTCTTGACTTTTCCAGTTTTAGTTTTCTATATTTAAGCAGCTTACATGACATGGAAAATAGTTCGCAGGTTCTGCCAAAGTGATCAAATTAGGAATCTATGAGCTAACCAATAATACCCTGGCATCATTGCTTTTCCCCTGTGACTGCTCAGTACTCTGTACAGTAACTCGTATCTATAGAGTTGTAGCGACTTATTCTCATTTTTAGGATAACTTCCTGACATGATCTTTCATCTTATAATGGCAAAACCTAATAATGAAGGCCTTGTGGAGGAAGCGAAAATCTACAATAATGTCTTAAAGAATATACAGAATAACTGTCAGTCACAGATAGCAATGCAAGTAAAATTACACTTATATGATACAACTACAATAATGAAGCACTCGATGTGGTCTCTGTGCTCTCAGTACCTTAGCACAAAAACAACTATTTCAGTTCTGGCAAATATGTACATAGTTTTCATGTCATGAGAATTGTTGGTCTTTACTAACGCGCCTCTGACGTGGAGGCCATGATGTGCACAGGGGTTCATCTCAGATGGATATGGTCCTACACTCTACAGTTAACCTATTGCTCTATAATCCTAATGTGTTAAATGTTTCACAATGATGCATAAAGCGAAATGTGAGTAAAAATAGGCATATGCACTAATACACAATAATGTTGCAGATGGTAATACAACATATTCATTAATTCTGCAGCCCCTATGTTCTGGAATGATATCCAGGGCTGCAGCCATCGGGCACTGTGGGAAATAAGATTGTAGATAGTTTTTTTTCTGCCTGCCAGTGCATTCACCTATTAAGATTAATGACGTCATCAGCCAAACTCCAACGCGTTGGAGTTTGTATATACCAAAGATGCTATTACTGCCAACTAGTATTTTTATTGTGGAGGGTTTTATAGGACGGTTACCAAGCAAGACTGAACCTAGTCCCCCCTTAAAATAGTATAAGATACGTTACGTAATGAAATGTGAGGAGTCAGTAACGTAGCCTACAAATCATTTATTTGATATGAAAAATAGTAATATGTATATATATATATATATATATATATATATCAAAACAACAATGATGCCATTAGAATTATAATATATTTTTGTTTATAAGGAAGTTAAAAAAAAGGGAAATTTAATGAAAAAAATAGCAGATATCATAATAACAATTAAATGAGAAATATATAATGAAAAATATTTAATAACAAACATGATAAAAGTAGTAGATATAACAATGATCATGATAAGAGAGAAAATAACTATGATTATAATAATAATGAAACTGAAGATGATGAAATTATCGATTTTAATAATGTTGATCATGATAATATAATTTACATTATCGATAATAATATTGGTTATAAAATAGATTATAATAAGGAAAATAATGTTAACGATGATAATGAAGATAACAATAATGATGAAAATGTTTAGCATAATTATCCTACAGTAATGAATAAAATAATAATAACTAATAGGGATAATAATATTAGAATTAATAATAGTAATTAAAAACAATTACAACATTAATAATAATCACAATCATATAAAAAATAACGACAATAAATTTTGTATATATACATAACTACATATATATGTATATAGATAGATATAGATATATAAATATATGTATAAATATATACATATATATGTATATATGTATATATCTAAGTTCATATATACATATATATATATATATATATATATATATATATATATATATATATATATATGTATATATATATATATATATATATATATATATATATATATACATATACATATACATATAAAAAAATATTTAAGTCCACGTTCAAATACTTAAAAACAAAAACAAAAAAAAAACAATAACAACAAATATTTATCCATATGTTCCTGCAAACGAAACGTTTTGTTGGATTGACTCATTAGAAGGAGTCTTTCTTTCTTTCCAACGAAAAGAGAGCCGTGAATTGGGGGAGAAAGAAGCAAGTCACGAGGCAAAGGTTGCGATGTTCTTCGAAGGCAGTTGATATAAGAAAACGCGGCTTTAGAGACTAGATAGGAGAAACTCGTGTGTTGTATTATTGTTGTTGTTGTTGTTATAATTGTTATTCATTATTATTATTGTTATTATTATCATCACTACTATGTTATACCGCTATTACGACAACTACCACTAATATTCCTACGACACAAATAATCAAGTACCTGATAATAATACTGATGACAATCAATAAAGTTAATATAAGAGATGTAATGATATAAATGATAACAATAATACTAATAATAGTGATCATAAGAGTATTTCATAAATTGGAGAATGAATAAGAATCTACAGTGGAAAATGCGTCTTCCAAGGACAGAGGATCCAAGGAAGAAAGAAGTGTATTTTGGAATGAACGCTCGCCAGCTTTTAAGAATTCCTTATGAATACAAAATAAGAAACAGAGTAACAGAGAAACATAAGAATGGGTGATAAATGTATTTTGTGGACTTCCTTTTTTTTTTTTTTTTTTTTTTTTTTTGCGGATCAAAATTTATCAAAATCCTCATTATTCTCATTCTTATTATCATTATTGCAAATAATGCATAAACGGTTATTAATATCATTCTTACCCTAGTAATTGCCAAAATCATCATTAAGATCGAAAGAACGTCCTTTTGAAATAAATTCTGAAAAGGCTATATTTCGCTAAAACTTACCGCTTACAATGATGATAACAAAAATAATAATGTCCATTTGCAATAATTCAGAGTTTACTCAGAAATGACGTTTTTTCGATTTCAATGATGATTTTGACAATAATTAGGGTAAAAATGATAATAATAAGCATAATTGCATTAATCATGACCATAATGATGATAATAATGAGAATAATGAGAATTTGGGTAAAATCATAATTATAATATAAATTCTGATAATAATGCGAATAATTGCAATATTATCATTATTATTAGTAGTAGTATTACTAGTTTTATCATTAGTATTATTAGTATTATTATTAGTTTTATTATTATTATTATTATTATTATTATTATTATTATTATTATTATTATTATTAGTATTAGTATTAGTATTAGTATTATTAGTATTAGTATTATTATTATTGTTATTATTATTATTATCATTATTATTATTATTATTATTATTATTATTATTATTATTATTATTATTATTGTTATTATTATTATTACTACTACTACTACTACTACTACTAATACTACTACTACTACTACTACTACTACTACTATCATTTTTATTATTATTATTATTATTATTATTATTATTATTATTATTATTATTATTATTATAGCAAAAAAATATATTGTAACTGTAATTATAGAAAAAATAACAATAATAATGGAAGTAACACTATTAATAATTATTATAATATGGTTATTATTGTTAGTATTTTGATTATAATTGTTATTATTATTTCTGATATTCTTATTATTAGAATAATTGTACAAAATAATATTACAACTGTAACATTTGCTATAATAACGATAATAGTGTAAATAATGATTTTAATAATTATTATAATGTCGTTATTTTTGTTATTATTGTTGTTTTAAATGTTATTATTATTAATAATATTTTCATTATAAGGATAAATGCAGAAAACAATATGAAAACTGTAATAATTAAAATAATATTGATAATATTGATAATATTGATAAGAAATGGAAATTTCGATTTTCGTTATTATTATTATTATAATTGTTTTTATATTTTTTATTATTTCTATTAATGGTAT
>NC_061819.1:30735168-30747365 GCF_019202785.1 Penaeus chinensis | reverse complement strand
ATACATATTGAAAGGAAAGAGGAACCACGGATTCCAAACTTTGCGCTGCATGCGAGAACGGGCTTGGGGAATGTAATGCGAATGGAGGGCAGAGGAAAACGGAGGAGAGGAGAGACATAAAAACCCCTCACTGCAGCTCAGATGAGAAGCTCATTTTAGCGAGACTAGGTTTGGTTGATGGTTATGGTTACGTTAAAAAGCAACCAGTGGAAGGATGAGCTTTGTTAAGCGGATAGATGAAGATGTCAGTGCCTATTTGTTTGGCATACAGAAAATAGTGAAGAAGGAACCGTTGCAACGCTCTGGCGAAGCCGGTTGGAGACGCCACAAGGGATTTGCTAAGCTGTGCCGTCAAGAAAAGTTGAGGAATTCTGCTTGCGACATTTGTTGTGAAGAACATTAACAACAGTGGAAAACGCTATTCACGTGTGGTTATGGGGATTCACGGAGTGTTGCAATGCGTGAGATGTAACAAATAAAGTCAAAGTTCTTTTGATAGTGTAAGTAGTGAAGAGATAAGGGTAGTAGACAGCACTGTATGATAACTTTGATTTTAATAATCAAGTGCTCAGAAGTGTACATTCTTTGCAAAAGAACAATGTATAATTTCCCTTAACCCATTGCCCATGGCCATAGTGTGAGTTTACTTGTTTAATTGTTTTAATACATGGATGCTACACTTGTACAAAGTCACCAATGAGACAAATACGAGTACTACGTCTCGCCCGTTCACCCTTTTCATTGATTTACGAAAATATTTCATTGATTTACGAAAATAATCTTCTTATGCTGTTAATAATGTTTATAACATTATAGTAATTATAATGTTTATAATAAAAATAGCACCATCGATATTCATAGCACCAGTAAACAAATACCTTTTTTTGTCAATTCAAGGAAAGGTTAATTCAGGTAAGGTCACAAGGGCTACTAATTGACTCCTTTGTGGCTAAGCACTAGCAGAGCCATCTATGTACAGTGACATTTCACAAAAAATATAAAAGATGAGCACAGCATTCTCCCATTTTTTATTCATTTTCCCCGGCGTCTAGAAATACCCATACTTACGTCCTCTATTGTATTTAAGGAGAGACTATCCTAAAACAGAGTTGGTCAGCAGTGAGTGAATTCAAAACCAACTGTTTTCTTTTTCTGTATTATGTAATGTGCAGACCTGCATCACCGCAGGTAGACATTGTGTTAGCTGTATGTCCAGGAGGACTGTGCTACAAGTGGCACGGACAAAAGGTCATGATTTTGATTTGTTTACTTTATACCATGGTGAAATAAAATGAGGAAACTAGTTACAGCATCTCCATTCCCTCTATTCATATCCAAACGTTACAATATATATATATATATATATAAACACACACACACACACACACACACACACACACACACACACACACACACACACACACACACACACATATAGAACATAAATACATATATATATACATATATGCACATATATATGTATATCTATACATATACATACGTATATATACATAATTAATATTTTGTACACATATGTTTACATGTGTATATATACATATATGTATATATACATGTGTATATATACATATATATGTATATATATCCATATATATGTATATATATACATATATATGTATATATATACATATATATGTATATATATACATATATATGTATATATATACATATATATGTATATATACACATATATGTATATATACATATTTATGTATATATACATATATGTATATATACATATATAAGTATACATATACATATATATGTATATATATAAATGTATATACATATACAGAATTATACATATATGTATTTTTAACAGCCATTCATTCCACTGCAGGACATAGGCTTGGATGCCCTTCCTAATCAACCGCGGTTTGACGCGCTAACACTTGTGCCACGGCGATGACTTCCCCTACGATACCTGCATTTGACTTCTCAAGGCGATATGTCGTTTTCTCGGGTTCGAGCCAGCGGTCAGAGCGCAAGCATTTTTACGACCGCCGCGGCGGGGAATTGAACTCGGAACCACGAAGGTCGGAGTCCAGTGCTGTACAGTACAGATATGTATATATATATACATATATATATACATAAACATATACGAATACATATACTATTACATATATATATAGATATATATACACATTGATATACATATATATATAGATATATTTACACATATATACATATATATATACATATAAATATAGATATATACATACACATATATATCTACATATCTACATACATATATTCATATATATCTACATATATATATAATTTATATTACATATATATATACATTTATATATACATGTATATATATATATATGTATATACATATATATACACATGTGTATACATATACATATATATATGCATATTTATATATATGCACATTTATATACATATATATACATGTGTAGATACATATGTTCATATATACACACATACATATATGTACATATTTAAGTATAAATATATAGATATATATATATATACATGTGTAGATACATATGTTCATATATACACACATACATATATGTACATATTTAAGTATAAATATATAGATATATATATATATACATGTGTAGATACTTATGTTCATATATACACACATACATATATGTACATATTTAAGTATAAATATATATATATATATATATACATATGTATACTTATATAGTTATATACGTATATATATACAAATATATATATACATATATGTACATATTTAAGTATACATTTATAGATATATATAAACATATACATATGTATACTTATATAGTTATATACGTATATATACACAAATATATATATATATACATATATGTATATAAGATAAATAAACAGGAAAATCAAATTAACAATTAATTACTGAGTAATATTTACTGAATAACAAAGTAATGCATAATAACATAAGAGTAATCTTGTGTAATTTCTTTAGCTGTTTTACAGACACAAAAGCACAAAAAAAATTCAATTCCATCAGATATTATTTCATACCACTAGCGACTCTGAAAAAAGTGATAACATTTCCCAATCCCTTATTTTTTGTTTTGCTTTTGCTTGGAAGTCCTAGTTCTATTAATCATTTTTTTCATTATTTTAAAACCTTGTGGAAGCAGTAGTTATTTATTTTACTGGTATAGTTTGGGAAGGCCAGAGATGATTAGGGGAGATGGAAGATGCATCCCTCCCCCCCCCCCCCTCCCCCAGTAGATACACTGCCGTTCTCCGTTACTCCGTTTACTTTTTCTTCTTCACAACCTTTTCTGCAGTCTCTCAGCAATGGAAGCTGCCAAAGCTGATCCTTTCCCTGAGCCATCGTGAACCAGTAGCAGGTTAAACTGTTGAGGATGAACATATTTAAAAGAATAAAATGGTAGTGAGGGTTTGCAATTTACTTAAAATCAAAATCTATACTTTCCATTAAAGTCCATTAAATTACAAACGAAAAAGAAAAATTTTACCATTATATCAGGAACCTACTGATCTGTCAGGAGCAAACTCTGCAATAAGCTTTTCCATGAGTGGTCTAAATCTTGGGTGATACTGGAAGAGGGATCCATCAATAGCAACTGTACAGTGTGGCCTCTCCATACGCACTAACAGGATACTTGTCACTGTAGAATTTAAACCAATTAATATTCCATTCTTCACCCTTAACTTATGAAAAAGTAAATGTGAAAAACAAAAATTTTAGTACTCAAATTATGAATGAAATACTATTATTTCTTGTCAAACGTGATACAGCCTTGCCAATACCTATGTTAAAGCAGGAATGGCAAACCTGACTAAATTTAAACTTTTCAAGACTACACAGTAATGACAGTGCCTATGGTACATGAAAAACATAATTTCAAGTTGACATTAGCACTCGTACACA
Source organism: Penaeus chinensis (assembly GCF_019202785.1). NCBI lineage: Eukaryota > Metazoa > Arthropoda > Malacostraca > Decapoda > Penaeidae > Penaeus > Penaeus chinensis. Next base: position 30,743,455 of record NC_061819.1, on the reverse strand, counting down.
ATTCAAGGCACGGCAACATCTTGTTACAGGACTCCCTCAATCGTGTTTGAATGGGCTTTATTGTACATGGAAATATAATTGAAATTTAGTAAATTAGCCAACACTGATGGAACTCTGAAAAGAGATAATGACTATTAAGTCATGCCTCTAAGGTGAATGTTAGGGGTGGTTATCAGAGATCGGAAAGATCAGAGTTTTTAAGAGAATGATATTTTAATATTTTGTAGTAGAAAATAAGGTGCTTCCACCAACACCCTTAATTTTGGAAATGAACACAGATGAACACTGCCGACGACATCTAAGTGGAATGCGAGTCACCGAGCAACTAACCACCTCACTGGCACGGCTGTTCCTCGCCCCGTCTCACTCGGAATTGCTCATCGGATCGTTGTCGTTCTCTTCCAGGTCAGAATGCTCATCCCCTGACACAGTGCAGTTGCGGTACCTCAAATCTTACACAAGTCGCAGTGAGTTCACTTTGGTGGCAACGCCAGGCTGTGACACTAAGGTGAAGTACTCAACACACTTCCTGACCCACACAGCTTCTCCCAGGGTATGCTCCAAATCTTCATTATTGCTGGACAGGTTAACATCTTGGTCTTCTTGATCCGGTCGCATAGTCCCAAATCTTGAACCAGTATATGCCACTCACAGGAGTCGTGGTCGTTGCTGTCCCTTCACAGGGCTTAACATTGTATAAGTGTACATCTTCGACAATAGAACAGTGCTTCCTTGCAATGATCACCTTCATCGTGCAATGGTTCTGCTCTACAATACTGTTGCCAGTCATTGTATACCAAAGATCCAATAACTACAGAATTCGGCATACCCACCAGCTCAGTAGTGGACTCTAGTAGCCGTACAGTATAACTACATTCAAGTCATGACGTTCTTCTCAAATATTTTGAATACTGGCGTGATAGCCCATACCACACACTTTGGGAGTATTTGTAGGAATATTTGCTGTTAGCCTTCATGTCAAGCAAACAGGAATGAAAAACAAAACCTTAATTTTCGAAGATACCATGAATGATTAATGGTTAAAAGCAAAATAAATGTGCTAGACATCTTAGGTCATGTAGCACTATAGGAAGGTATAGTAAAGTTTAGTAAAGGGTGGTAGTAGTTAGTTGGTAAAGCTGGGCAAAGGAGTTGACGAGTGAATGGGTTAAGGTCAGGTTAGATAAAGGGGTTAGGTCAAGTGAAGGATATGTATACATCTGAAGGAGAACAGGTTGTCAAAGCAGAAAGTGTGAGATTCTGTAAGGATGTCTGATAGGTTGGGAGCTCGGTGAAGGGAGGATAGCTGGGGGAAAGCAGAGGTTTGGGCTGCATCAAAGCATGGGCAGGACTAACAGGAGTGTGTTAGATGGGTGTGGTCAATGCATATGCGGGCGATGAAATGGAGCTGACCAGGAGAAGATTGATAGTTTTAGAGTATGTAATTTATTATTGCAGAGACTTGACCAGAAATATTTCCATTGGGTATACAAGGTCTTAAAGTGGGGGTAAAATAATACATGGCTGGAATACGTGAGCATAGCGGCGTAGCGTTCTAAAGCATATGTCTGTCCACTGCCAGGGATTCCAACAGGGCTGGGCACCCAGCAAAATCTGATAGTTTTATGGTGTGTGGACAGGTAGAACAACCAATTCTGGGTCTTAAAAACAAGGGGATAGTCCAGTGTATTGACTTTATGAGAGTTAATGAGTTACGAGAGTCGGTAAAAATAGTGAATAGGAAGAAGGGAGCGAATAATTAAAAGAGTGAGATGGGAAGGTTACAGCGAAACCAGCAACGGAGGTGGATTTAGAGCCATCACTGTAAACATGAATACTGGTGGAATGAATGGAGACATGGTCAAGGAAATGGCTGAGAAGGACAACGGGGGGAATATTTGATTTTGATGGGTCAAGGAAAACGGAGGAGCAAATATGGGGGAAAGGTATAAGCCATGAAGGGACAAAATGGACAGAGAACAGAAGAGGTTGGAGATGGGGAAAAGGGGAATGGGAGAGGAGGGTATCCATGCGAATGGAGAAAGCAAAGGTAGGAAGTAGGGATCGTGGGATAGTTTGGTGAGGGAAAGATGGTGGAATCGAGCATAACATCAGAGAGATGGATGGTATGCCTGATTCAGTGTACAGGCTTACAACTGGAGAGGAGCGGAAGGAAGAAAAGCAGAAGCCATGCTTAGTGGGCCAGGAAGATACAGATGATATTGCAGATAAAGGAATTGGCGTTGTTTTGGTATGGATGTGCCAGAGGCGAAGATGGTTAAATCATCAAAATGTAGTGATGACTGGGCTCCTGGTAGTAGAAGTGAGACAAAGTCATTAACAGCAAGAAGGAATAAAGTGGTACTGAGAACACTGCCTTGTGGGACACCTTCGAACTGAGGAAAAAAGAAGATGCAATTTTGACCTGGAGAGTGTGTTTGGAGAGGAAAGAAACGGAAACCATACTGGGAAGGAGAGAGAAGATTGTGAGATTCAAGATACCACATTAATCAGAAGTTAACCAGCTAGTTAAGAGGGATGGGGCGGTAATCTTGATGGAGCGTACCCGATTTATTGGCTTTCAGGAAATGGGGAGGATAAGAGCTTCTCGCCAATGAGAAGGAAAATTTCCTCACAGCCTTCGTGAGTGCTGTGACATGACTGTAAGGCAGCACTGAGTTCAGAGGAAGAAAAGGGAGCATTATAGGACTCAGCGGAGGATAGGGTGAAGATAATGGGGGTGCATTCCCTGATGGTCTTATTAAAAGAGAAGTGTGGAGAAAGGTGAGAACTACTACTGACCTGGCTAAAATATTCACCCAGTTCATTAGCGATTTGGAGAGGATCAGAGATGAGAGTATCTCGAATATGGATGACGGGGGCTGGATGGGGTGATGTTTGCCTAACAGTTTATGGATCCAGCGCCAAACAGTTGAGATAGATGTAGAAGATGTAATTAAGGAAACATAATCTATTTGTTTTACTGTTCCGGATTGTACGACAAAGACAGGTGGATGCACTTTTAAAGGAGATATGGGCTGATAATTGATTAGGGGTGCCTCGTTTGTAGCGGTAACTGTTCCAGGTTGCACGTTTTAAGCAAAGCACTTGGAATTCTACCATGGAACACATATGGAGGAATAAGGTCTTTAGGTTCGAGGAATAGCTGTATAGGCAGCTCTTAGGACTGTAGTTGTGAAACATTGTATCATATCTGAAATGAACGAGAAGGATGAGGGAGGGGTAGGAATAGCAGAGAGTGAAGTGAAAGTACGCCAGTTAGCTCTACCAAAGACCAACGTGGGGAGTTAGGAAGTGGTACATATGAAGTAGGAGAAAGGAGAACTGGAAAGTGGTCTAGAACTGACCAGTGGAAATCTAAATGAAGAGAAGGGGAGCATAAAGAGAGGTCAATACATGAAAAAGATTGCGTGCGTACGTCAAAGTTTGTGGTGCAATCTGAATCAAGAATAATGTCAGTTGTAGAGAGGAAGCGTTCTAGGGATCGGCCACGGGAGATGGTGATAGAATCACCCCCAAAGAGTGTGGCAGCAGTTAAAATCACCAACTATGAGGAAAGGTGGTTGGAGTTAGGAAATTAGATTTTCAAAGGCAAGAAAGTCAATAGGGTGGAAAGGGGAGAAGTAGACTGAAATTGCTGTGATCTAGCGGCGAAGAAAGATGCAAATAACTTAGCAAGGGACAGTGGTTTGAAAGGGAGGTATGACATATGGTGCTTTCTGAAGTACAGATGAGAGATAAAGGGAGTGTAAGGAAGAGACAAAATGGTAATTGGGAATTGGTATAGGAGGATATTTAAGAAAAGTCTCTTGAATGCAGATAATGGAAGGGTTATATGAGGAAAGGATATGACGAAGGTCAGGTCTGTGAGAACGGAAACGGCGAATATTACAATGAAGGAGAGTCATACTTTAGTCAATCTATGTGTGATAATGGTTACAGTGCATGTTGGGGAATTTGAAGGGGAAGGAGCTAAGGGGTGAGATAAGGAATGAGAGGGGGGGAGGTGTTGTATCAGGAGGGGTATAAGGAGGTGGAGAATCTGGGGAAGGGCATGGTTGTGACATAAGTGATTTACGTGTAAAGGAGTTGGTTGGGGAGTTCTGTGAGACAAAGGTTTTCTTATGAGGGGGGGAAGAGGAGATTGGTGTCTGAGGAGCAGAGGTGGAGGTGAGTGTGTGGTAGGAGAAGAGGTGGAACGTTTAGTATGTCTACTGCCGGTAGTGTGGGAAGGGAGAGGGAAAGGTGTTGGGGCTGCAGAAGAGATTGGGGCGTCTGGATTTAGAATGGCAAAAGAATTTGACTGGAGAAGGTAAGGAGGGAGAAGTGGGGAAGTAAGATGTAAGAGGGATAGGTTTAGGGGAGGGTGTAGGAACTAGGGAGGTAGGGGGAGGGGCAGAGGGACTGATATTACTGGAGTAGGGAGTGAGAGAAAAACCTCATTGATGTGCCTTCTGTCTGGTTTCACGTAGAGTGAGTCCAAGTTTGAATCTGAAAGTTGCCACCTCAGACTCAAATTTGTAGGTTGGGCAGCCCCTATAATATACATTATGGGGGCCACCACATTTGGCACATGTGCATAACTATGCATAGAAGTTTGATTGAGTATGACCATGTTGGGCACATAGAGGGCATCTGGCTGTAGAATGGCAATGTTTGGCAGGATGTCCCTAATGCCAATAATTTTGTCACTGATGCAGAGGAGGTTGATATGGTCAGACAGGGAGGGATTCTCCACCAATGTAAACATTAAGGGGAAAGTCATGTCTACGGAAAGTAATTTTGGCAATCATAATCCGTGAGAGAGGCAAGTAAGTGTTCTCCACAATCTGACAAATTTTTGTTATAGATAGGGCAGTTTGCTAAGTAAATAGAAACAGTTCCAGTGCAAGTATTGAGGGTTAAATGAGGTTCTGCAGGAATGGGGTTACCAGAGTTGATAGTGCTATAGCTTGTTTTTTATATGTTACTGTGATGAGACAGAAACAATCTATGGAAAGAGATTTTGCCTACTTGTTTTTGGAGACATTGCTGGAAGAGGTTGTTGTTGTCAGAGTAGGGAGCTGTTGTAGGAAAAATCTGTCCCATTTGGCTGGGCTAAATACAGTATTTAAGATTTTTGTAGACATGGGTGTAGTAGAAGGATGGGGGCATGTGGAAGATGGAGTAGTGTTGAGGTAGTATTATGAAGAGGTGGACAATAAGGCTCTTAAAGTAGTAAAAGGAGAGGATGGGGTATTTGATGAAGAAGATTGTGGGGGTAGAAGTGATGAAGTAGAGCATGTTGGGAGAGTAGAAATGTCTCCTGGAGATTGAGTGTTGACTTGGGTAGATAATGTTCTAGTAGGCACTGTTCGAACCAGTGGTCAAAGGAGAACCTGGGGTTGGGGAATTGGGAGAGTTTGAATTGCTGGGGCTATTTGATGAAGGATCAAGCCTTATTGCCCCCAAAAATGGTATAACATCTTCATTATTGGCCATGGTAAGCCTGAAGTATGTTGGGGAGAGAAACAGTCCACCCCTCAGGGTCCCCTTGAGGGCTAATGGATAGACAACTAAAACGGGAATACTGTGCCCATGGCTCCCTCAGCCCATTCAGGGCTGGCACAAAGTCAGTGTTTAATCCTTTCAGTACAGTTCTCACACCTTAGGAAGTGGACAGTAGAAGGGGCTGGGAAATGAACGGAAATTAAAAAGCAGGAGGGGAAAAAAGACCATGCAAAATTAGTTGAGTTCAGGGCTGAGTCCCAAAGCAGGGGAGTTCCCCAGCATTGGGTCCCAGTTTTCACCCCCTATGCCCCTCCATGAAAAACAATGGGCAAGGGATTGGGGGGGTATGGACATTCTAAACCAACTGCTGTACAGGTGAAGCAGTGGATGGAAACAAGGGTCAAGTTACATGTTATCAATTTTAAAATAGAATAGGGATTTCTACACATGTTGAAAGAAGCCATTCTTAGAGCTGCACAACCATCAAATAGATTACTTGTTGTGATAATTGGATTAGATAATTGGGGAATTCTGCTGTAAATACAACTGAATTTGTGTTAAAAAGGAATCACACTTATGACTCTTTAATAACACAACACTATGCCAAGATATGTTTGTGGTTCTCTAGATCAGTAATCAGCTTTCTACACCTCTGAAGGCTTGTGGATGCAAAAACTAAAATATACTGCCACAAAGCATAAAACTTGTATATATACAGCTTGCTTTGAATGTGTGAAATCATAGAAATTATTTGATTTAAGTTTACTTAAAACTGCCTTGAAAACCTTGTGTAATTATTCCAATGCAAATCAATTTTCAGAGGCATTTGGATTCGCCATGTATAATCATTTGAAACTTTCCAAGTAAGCTAACTGCATTGGCAATTTTTAGAGCATTTTGCTTTGGGTCAAAATTATAAATGAATCAAGAGCTAGTACAGTCGAGGTATATTCTGGTGTTGACTGTTTATTAGAAGTTAATTGTGATGAGATTGAAGACCCTTGTGTGTATTCACAAGAAAAGAAATATAGTTGACAAGTCTCCTGTAGCATCTTAGGATAAATTTATGACATCTGGCAGTTTATATGTGACATCAGAGGTTCTCTAGTACCGTAATTTTAGAGAAGGGAACTTTGAACAGGAAAAAAAAAGGTATCCCACTTGCCAAGAGTAATGGTATGGTCAGAAAAACACTAGCACCAACTTGAAATTACAGAAATTATGAAACATGATAAAGAAGCAAATTCTCCAAACAGAAAATATAAGAAACTTGTACATTTGTTTATATTATTCTCAAATTATTTATTATGTACACATTTGCAAATTAATCTAAAATTGAGCATTTCTTTCCTTTACACCTTAGATATAATTCAAATCACAAATAACATTTATAATTACATAAAGAACTTCAGGCTGACTAAAGTTTTATTTGCATAATACTTAAACAGTTATGTTCAGGACACATTAAGCACCAGTTGATGGCATAATGGTCAAGCAGATGAACAAATATTAATGGCCTAGCTGCTTGCACTCTAGCCTGAGAGCAGTAAAATGCACATGCAATCACCGATGCTTCAGTCAGAATGGTCTTGACAATGGCCCTCATGACCAATAGTACTATGCTGAGGCCAAAACCGAGGTACATAAGACAATACTGTCGGTCTTGCACCACCATTGTCTGAAAAGGCCACAACTGCTTATCAACAAACAGCTGCAGGTGAGCCCTGCAGTCAAGAACATCCACATTTGCCCCATGCTGACACCACTTACACTACTGGTCAGTACAAACATCTCTGTTGGCTGTGAAGGTAGTCACGTGGTCATTCAATTCCTGGTATTCTAGCACGGGTCCCACCTTACCCCCATTGCTCTTAGCAGCATAAGTCCTCATGGCACTCCATTGTAAGGTACCATACTATCTGTGAAATCCAAGTCCTCTTCAAAGTCCATACAAATCAAAAGGGACACCTTATCCTGGGACACAGACCTCCATATCTGCTCTGCTCCACAGATACACACATTTTCATAATAACGATGCTCAGTGCCACAATGCCACAATGCCAAGCATGACAATTTTAGTCATCTTTGGATGTCACTGCACACAAAACCTGGCAGAAACAATAGCGTCTTGTCACGACTGACCATCGATATGCAGCTGCACCACTCACTGGACTTCAATAAAGGATGCTGAAACTAACACCCCCCCCCCCCCTAACTGTCGTATCCCTTCTGTGGACAAGGTGTCCCAATTGGCCATAAGTCCAACAACGCCAAAATCGATAGACTCCCCTGCATCTGTTGCTCATGTAGGTTCCCCTCTGATGGCATTGATGTGCTATTCCACCCTTCCGAAGTTCCCGCGGCAACCACATCACTCAACACAGCACAGGCCCATGCCAAAACACTAGTAAAGCTCTTCAGCCCTAGCATATAATCACACGTTAAAGCATGCTCAGGAATGTCTCCAAACAAGCCCCCCAGCAGTCAGAGATCAGCTAGGAAAACAGCCTGCCTGAAGCCTGCCGTGCCACAAATGCCTCATATGCTGCATATTGGTCTAAAGTGAATAATGCATATAGTGCTTTACACAAGGCATTCTGTGACCAAAGGGCAAATGCCCTGTCTGTCAGGCGCAGCAGCAGAATCACCTAAAAGGCAACACCCACAGTTCACATGAATGCCATTGTTGTTGGTTTATAAGAATAACAATACTAAAATTAACATTCAAATAAAATACAACAATCGAGATATCAGTCCTGCATGAATGCAGTCCAGG
>NC_061819.1:30731072-30735068 GCF_019202785.1 Penaeus chinensis | reverse complement strand
ATAGTTCCTTCTTCATTTTGTCTTTGCTTTGACTAGATTCCACCAGCGTTTGCTGCCATCTCGAGCAGCTTTTAGATTACATTCCTACATATATATATATATATATATATATATATATATATATATATATATATATATATATATATATTAGATAGATAGATAGATAGATAGATAGATAGATAAGTTGGCAGACAAAGAAACAGATGTGATGAGAGCAATGAGTGGGATGTTGTAAGCTCCAGTAACCTCTAAGGAGGCGAGTCATATCGCATAACTCATAAACACTGTTGGTGATTAATGCAAAAGAACGGTGCGTAGCGTAAGGGAGTCAAGATGTTGGTAAGTGCATCAAGTGGAACAATAGATGAGTAAAGACCAGCTGGCGACTCGGGAGAAAATCAAGGTTCAGGGTTGTGAGTATATGACCTTAAAAGTGATTGAGTATTGTTTTAGGAACTGAAATGGGTGGGAAGGAGGGGCGGGGGAATGGGAAGAAAGGAAGAGGGTCAAAGAAGTCGGTAAAGAGTGAAAGGAGATAGAGAAGAGTGGGAGAGGGAAAAGGGTTATCAGAAAGTAAAAGAGTAAGAGAAACTAAGGGGAGAGACAAGAGGAGGAATAATGTAGGATTCACGGAAAGTGAGGTAGAGAAGAGAGGGAGGGGAAATAAGAGAAGGTAAAGGAGGTAGAAAAAGAACGGAAGGAAGAAACAGAAGATTTAGAGAAAAAGGAGAGTGGAGGAAATAGAAAATAGGAGAAGGGAGAATGGAGTAAGGAGGGGCAGGAGGGATTGGGGAGGAAGAAGAAGAATGGAGGAAGCGGAGAAGGGAGAAAAGGAAGTGGATGGGATGAAGGGACAGAGGGAGAGAAAGGAGAGGAGGGAGAGGAGATGAGGGGGTAGAGGAGGGGGCTAAGAGGAAAAGGTATATGAAGGGGGAGGGGAGGGGAGAGTAAGGGGTGAGGGGGAAAAGGAAGAGAAGGATAGAATGTAGAAGAGGGAGTGAATGAAAAGGGGAGGGGAGGAAGATAGAATGGAGAGCAGGGGACGAAAGGTATGAGGGAGAGGGGGAGGAGGGAGAGAAGGGAGAGGAAGGAGGTACATAATTGGTAGTAAGGCCAAAGGATCAGGTAAGCTTCGTGGTGCTGTAACTCACTTGGGATAATTCTATGTTTTTGCCTGTAAGTGGCCATTGGTCGAAGCACGCGAGGGCCAGATCTGAGAGGGAGGAGGGGTGGGGGAGGCGATAGAGTGGAAGGGAGGGACAGCGGAAGGGAGAAGGGGAGGGGTGTGGAAGTAGGGGACAAAGGAGATGGAGGGGAAGGCGAAACGAGGACCGACTCTTAGAGGGGAAAGAGGATGGGGATGGTGGGGAAGAAAAGGGTTGGACAGATAGACGGGTTGGAGGGAGGAGAGGATGGAAAGGGTAAGGGGTGAAGACAGAAGAGGAGGCGAAGTTGAGGTGAATGGGAAAGGAAGGAAATAGGGATGGTGAAGGAGAAGAGACATGGTGGATGAGAGAACATGGAGGGATGGGGATGAGAGGGAAAAGAAGAGTTGGAGGAGATGCGAGAAGGAATGAGGGGTACTGCCGAGGAGAAGAGTGTGAATGGGAAGGGGAAGTAGATGTGGGATTAGGGGGAGAGGAGAAAGAGGGAAAGAGGAAAGGGGGAAAGACATGAGGGAAAGGAGAGGCTGTAGGTCTTTTCTCTCATGGCATTGAGTTGGACGCCAGATACTTTTTAGACATGTCATTCAGATACCTGTGTATGCTAGACACAACCAGCGGATGTGTGAGAAAAGACGGAGAAAACGAAAGAAAAAATTGCACTCGACGAACACCTCCATATAAGGTAACCAAGCCAGGCCGAATTCGACTAAAGACCTAGGTTGCTCTACACGTTTTTTTCCCCTCGCAGACACCCAGCCTCCCCCTCCCCGTCCCCTCTCCCCACCTCTTCCTTCTCCCAACCCCTCCTCTCTCCTCCCATTCCTCTCCCCTCCTCGTCCCCTTCCTTTCCCCTCTCCCCGTCCTTTCCCCTCGTGCTATTACCTAAGCCTCTCTTGATGATAGTGATGGCGATGATGATGGTGTTTTAGGCTGGCAACTACATAGGTGCTTCTGCTGGCCCATGCCTCATCTGTGTGCGATTGCTGGGAACAAAAAATAATGCTTGAAACCTCTTTGTGAATGTTTACGTATATACAGGCACAAACACACGCACACACACACACACACACACACGCACACACACACACACATGCACACACACACACACACACACACACGCACACACACACACACACACACAGACACACACACACACACACACACACACACACACACACACACACACACACACAAACGCACGCACGCACGCACGCACGTGAGTAGCTGTTTGCCACGTGGCTCGAAGTCCAGTAGACAACCATCGACTGAGAGAGGACTTAGATGACAAGTTTCTCTGACCTTGTTTGACCTCTCAGACGTGCCTCCGCCACCAGCGTGACTAGGTCTAGCCTTTGGCCTCCTAGGGCTGGAGGGCAGGACCACGCGACTCCACGCTCAGAGCTTACCCTAAGACTCGTCTCGGGTGTTCCCATTATTGCGTTGTACACTTCCATAATAAAGAGTCAAGCCGTTTTAACCACTATCATTGCTCAAATAGTCACAACCAATGTTAAGAGGTTCTGGACCTCTTACACTGGTGGCAGGGTGGTCGTTGCGTCCCTTTGGCTCGCAACACGGACACAGAGTCTCTGATATGCGCTCGACCCATCGCTCCCACGATTGACATATCTTCAAAACCAAGTGAGTACACGTTTTGGGCCTCTTCATTTCTTTCCCCTCCCTTATTTTCGCATAAATGTGTTAAGCCGTATGTGCAGTCACTCTCGCGTTGGTTTTGTTGGGTAAAAGTGCTAAGTGACAGCAAGTAGCACGTTCTCACACTATTGTTCTGTCCTTAGATCGCATTACCGTGTGATCATATTAGGTGTCAACAAACATGAATATCGTTTATTTATTAAGTATATAATCATTTTTTCTCGTTATTAGAAATTTATATTGTTTCAACTGCAACGAATTTAACGCGTTCGTGTTTTTATCATTATCATGAATGTCACTTCATTTATTTATATTCTTATCGTGCATTTTCCGTCTTGACCTGACCTCAGTGTGACATTCAATAATCAGTGAATCCGCCTGGGCAGCTGGGTGACCTGATCTCTCTTTCACTACCGGTCGATCGACACGTGGAATGGCTTGAGAGACAGCTCGCTGTCCCCATTAATTTGGTTGTAGAGCATGTTGCGAGCGCCCATCACAGATTTGCAGAAAAGAGTGGGTTATTTATAAATTTTCCCGACTCTTATAGTACGGTATTTTTGGGTATAGACCACCCGTCGATGAAGTCTTCATGCCCAGCTAGACATGGCTACCTCGGGAGAGTGCTGACCCCGAAAGAGAGCTTGCACATATTTTTCACGTCACCGTTCATTCTGTCGCATATCATTAAATGTTGAATCTAGTGTGGTAGTTGCAATAATTTTGTATTGATTCCATTGCTAGTTTATCGCATTGTTGTTAAAATGGACGTTAAGCTTGGTGTTTGTCATACATTTCCGCTCTGTGTGTGGTCACTCTCGCTTTCATTCTCATTCACGCTGCCTGTCGCTCACACACGTACACACACTCACACTCACTCACTCACTCACTCACTCACTCACTCACTCACTCACTCACTCACTCACTCACTCACTCACTCACTCACTCACTCACTCATTCACTTTTCCACGCAGAACAAAAGACACTGAAACCTTTACATTAATTGGGTTTGTTGCTGCCGTAGTTGCAGGCGTAAAGATCTATGATGTGTCTCCTTTGCCCGCAACTTTGTCAGTCGTGACGAGTGACTGGCACATGATTTCTTATTAATTCACACATTTCTTCTCTGTGTGACGACAACTGGTTCAAGTAAACCCTTGCGGATTCCCGTTGT
>NC_061819.1:30723572-30726072 GCF_019202785.1 Penaeus chinensis | reverse complement strand
TTATCCCCCAGGACTTTTTGCATTCCCAGTGAAAACTTGCGAACAGTTCAGCTTGCAGAGGTAGCAAGGATCGTTACTACTTCCAGAGTTATTCCTGATCACCATTCAGTGCCACCCCAGGAGGCCACATGCTACCAGCCCACCCCACCTCTACCATCACAAAGGTTCCCTTTACAAATACAGTCAGATCATGTGAGCCTTGTCAAGTCAGCAACAGAAGCCCATGCTGACAGAAGAAGCACCCACCAAACCCTTCGAGTCTGTGTCAGCAGACTTTTTCAGTGCAGCGAGGAAGTCTTTCCTTGTGTATGTTGACCTACTCTCAGGATGGCCTGTGATAGCTTGCTATGGCACTGACACAACAGCTGCAGCCACTATTACTTTCTTCAAGAGATTCTTCCGTGACCTAGGAGTCCCTTTTCGGCTACACACTGATGGCGGACCTCAGTTTTCGAGCCGAGATTTTAACGACTTTCTGTGTAGATGGGATGTTCGCCATGATACATCCTCTCCCCATATAATGGTCATGCAAAAGCTGCAGTGAAGGCAGTAAAAGTGAAGGTATCCTGAATGAAGCTGACACAAAGTCAGGATGACCGTTCCCCTGCAAAAGTTTTGGCCACCCTCTACGTTCCTGTGTTCCAGCCCACAGCTCATCTTTTGCTCCAGAATGGCAAGCAAAGACAGAAGAGTGTGATCGCTGTGCAGCTGTGAGGACACAAGCTCCTAAGGCATTGTATGACTCACACGCCCGACCATTACAGCCAGTGCAGATTGGATCGCAAGTCCGGATACAAGATCCTGTCTCCAAGAGATGGAATAAAGTAGCAGTAGTCATGAGCCGCGACTACCTTCAGGACGAGTGCTTAGGAGAAATCATCGATTCCTTCGGGCTGTGCCCATTCCAACCCGCGCACCTGTGGAGGACAAGCGTGAGGACGTACCCAACCGCCCGGCCCGAGATTCTAATTGCCCACGTAGGCGTCAACCCAGAAGTTATAGCGCCAGACGACGTTCTCGACGTATTGCTGCCCGTTCTTAGGCTTATGGACGTGAGGAAGGGGGTAGATGTGTGTATGATATATATGTATCGTATCAGTGGACGAACTGTGTATGGAACAATGATATAACAACACGGTTATTATTTCAAAAGGAACAATGATATGGCAACACGCTTATTATTTTAGAAGTCAGTCGCACTGTCACTACAGTACGAGACGGATGCATGTTAGTGCATACCCTCGTGTATCTAGTCTCTCCTGTCAATATATCACCAAAGAATTTCCGTGAGTTTAGCAATCCACATCTGATAAGACATCCCGCATGTATATATGTATATATGTAATATATACACACATATAGATGTGTGTATATGTATACATACATACATATATACATATAAACATACATACATATACTTATGTACATACATACGCACACGCACATATATATACATATACATATATATATATATATATATATATATATATATATATATATATATATATATATATATATATACACACACATACAACTATATATATATATCAGTGAAGTGAAATATATTGAACCCATCATCATACACTACTAGAGCAAGGTTTCCAATTACCCGGGCGCGTGGTTGCTGCCTAAAGAGCAGCGATGGCACTAAGATTCGCGTGGCGCAGGCCGATAAATAGGGGTGGTGACGGGGTTGGTCCTTTACCAAACTAAACAGCCTCAAATTCCCATACCTCTGTAAAGGGATAATTCCAAGTTCTGATTTTCCTTCAGTGCAATTTTCAAGGTATTATGTCCGCCAGGTCCTCTCTCTTCTATGTAAAGCTGTGATCACTCTAGCAACTGATATTTGCAATCGTTGCGGGATTTCGTAATCTGTAGTTGCCGCAACCATAAATTTCCAATTTCGACACCCTATTTGCGTGATTTCATGTTTTCCAAAATGATGAAAACCAATGGTTGCTGCGACTTGAGTTTTGCAACCGATCAGAGACAAAAAAAATATATAGGGATGTTATGTTGTATGTATATATATATATATATATATATATATATATATATATATATATATATACACATATAAAGCTCTTACAAATAGATATCGCTAGAGTGTCTATCAGCATGATATTTAGATCCTAATTCCCCAGTACTTTTAACATACGTAGATTATTTCAATAATTGTATTCTATGCAGCAGTATTTTTCATTATGCAATATCCTATGGTGGTTTCTGGGCACCACATCACTGCAGCTATGTTACCTTGACACCGTGTTCCGTGTATGGGCACACATTAGGTCCAAATAAAGGCAATGTGAAAACAAATAGCCTCCACGACAAGTTTTCATCAGTCCTTCACATTGACATCAGATTTATATATATAATGTATATATGATATATATATATATATATATATATATATATATATATATATATGAAATGTATATATAAATATATAATATATATATAATATTATCATATATAATTATACATATATATATAA
>NC_061819.1:30673965-30676127 GCF_019202785.1 Penaeus chinensis | reverse complement strand
CCTCCCTTCGCTGCCTGCCTGCCACCTGCCTGTCTGCCAATATATACACAGCGATACAAATGGTCAGTGGTGAATACAGGTCTTTTTCTGCCGATTGGTTTCTGATGCATGCTTTTGCAATTGCCTTCGAGGGCTGCATTGACTCGCTTGTTGATCGGTGGTGATCTTCCTTTGTTTTGTTCTTTACCTAGTACATCTATTGACATTTACTTGTAATGCTACTTTCCGTGCGCATTGCGTGCTGTGCAGAACTTTTTGTTGTTAGTGTGTTTAATATCATCATTATTTACATAATTGCCAGGGGAGCTTTCCTTGTTTCTTTACTCTCGTATTTTGGTTAATTAACCTTGAATTTTAAGAAAGTAAGGATATAGGAATTGAAAGGACTGGCAGGAAGTAGAACAAAATCTGAAATGCATGCGCCCATTATATGCAACTGCGCATTTTTCCCCCGTTTTTCCTCTTGTTGGTTACCCCGTGCTTGCGACTGCCTTCAACGGTTTTAATCAAGGTCAGGAGTATACAAAAATACAAACAAAAATAACGAAAAAATGTCCTTCACAAAAGAACTTTTCAACGACGCTGCATTGTTATATGGGTTATTCATGCGTTATTTGAAGGAAAAAGGTAAATGCATAAGGATAAAACTAATACTCTAAGGAAAAAAATTGCCCTAATGAGGCGTTGGCGTCGTTCGTTTAATCTACCAAAGCTGGAGTCTTTTTGCATTCACAGGGGTAGAGATTTTTTCTCAAAACTTGTTTCTTTGGGTATCTGTTAACTACAAGGTTTGTCGTGTCTGCCAGATTGAAACCCGTATTTTATTATATGGGTCAGTTCAAGTTCACAATTTTTCTCAAACAATTTGCTGCACATAACGAGGACCTTCGTTTCAAACTGCATAGTCGTCTTCCTCTCCTAGTTCTCCGTCGGAAAATATTCCAAGAATCTTTAAGTACTGGGTGATATCAAACACGTTACGATATGAAGTAAATTAATAAGCACAACTGTATAATAAAAAGTAATTATTACTTTGATATAATGGAAAAACACCATCTCAAAATATAATACATGTTTGCACAGAAGTCAAGCAATCTCGGACAAAGTTCCTCCAACAAGGAGAATTCTATTTACAAGATTTTTTCCCGCCCTTTTGTAGTGGAATATCGTTTAGGCTTTCTTGTTAAAGCTGCTCTTTGGAGCCGAAGTGCAGTTAAGTGCATGAAAAGGCTTTGGGTGTGAATGCCGTTTACACATACATACACACGAGGATACTTTTGTGTGAGCTCGAATATGTACATTTACGCTTACGCTTAACTGTACGTGTGAGTGAAGATGTGAGCATATGGGTATAACAATAAATGTGTAAGTCTATGTATATGAGTACAAATATAAGTGTGAGTTTACATGTTTTTGGTACCTATATATATGTATGTGTGTGCATGATCCTGTAGCTGTTTTTACATACCCTTGCATATGTATGACTTTAGATGGACGCATTTAATTTTCTTCTCATATATGTAAGTCAAATTGTCCTTCACGGGCAACTCCGACGAAGCTCCCACCCCCCGCGCCCTCAAGCTCCGCCTCCATACACGCAGGAGACGGACCCTCCTTCAGCATCACGGATACCGAGAGGTTGCGATACTCTTCTTCGGACGCGAAGAGGCGCATCCCAAGCCCCCAGATGACGTCCTTGCATTTCTCTTGCACCTTCGTGAGCATGGTGTAGTTGAGTTTCTTCCTCCAGCTGAAGGTGTGGCAAGGGCTGTTTCTGAGGGTGCTATAGGGCTGCGTGGAGGGCGTCTTCGTGTTCCTGGCGAGGAGGGCCAGCGTCCGGCGATTGGGCTTCAGATTTAGGAACCGCCACAACTCCCTCACCACCTTGTCGGGGCGCAGGCTCAGGTCCTCATACAAAACGAATTTGTACCTGGTTTTAGATATACTGCATTTGAAATAACACGCACAACAATAATGATAGTAATAACCAAAACAATAACTATAATAATAATAATAATAGCAATAATAATAACCACAGCCATAATAAGAACAATCATAACAATAATAAAATAATCACAATAACAATGATAACAATGCTAATAATCACAGATGAGAGTAATATAATAAGGATGACAAAGTTGATAATAGTAATGATTACAATA
>NC_061819.1:30656465-30658965 GCF_019202785.1 Penaeus chinensis | reverse complement strand
AGCGGCAGTTGAGGGCGTTTATTGGGTTTAAATATTTTACAAATGTTTTCATACATTCGGATGCTGTGTAGACCGGGTACTTTCATTAATCTTAAGGAGGGAGGAGGAGGAAGGGAGAGGAAAAGGAAAGGAGCTGAGGAGAGGGGAGGGGGAGGGGGAGAGGGGAGGGGGAGGGGGAGAGGGGAGAGGGTGGGGGAGAGGGGAGGGGGAGGGGGAGAGGGGAGGGGGAGGGGGAGAGGGGAGGGGAGGGGGAGGGGGAGAGGGGAGGGGGAGAGGGGAGGGGTGGGGAGAGGGGAGGGGGTGGGGAGAGGGGGAGGGGGTGTGGGGGAGAGGGGAAGGGTGGGTGAGAGGGGAGGGGTGGGGGAGGGGGAGGGGGGAAGGGAAGGAAAGGGAGGGAAAAAAAAAGGAAGGAACGGGGGAAAAAGGAGGAGGGGAGGAGAAGGGGAGGAGGAGGAAGGGGAGGAAAGGAGAGGGGGAGGAGGGGAGGGGGAGGGGAGGAGGAGGGGGGGAGGAGGAGAGGGGGAGGAAGAGGAGGAGGAGAGGAGGAGGGGAGGAGGAGGAGGAGGGGGAGGAGGGGAGGAGGAGGGGGAGGGGAGGGGGAGGGGGAGGGGGGAGGAGGGGGGAGGGGAGGGGGAGGGGGATGGGGGCGGGGGAGGGGGGGGGAGGCTGGAGGAAGAGAAGAAGGAAGAGGAGGAGGAAAAGGAGCGGAAGAAGGGAAAGGGGAAAGAAAAGGGGCAGGAGAAAGGGAAGAGGAGGAGGACGAGAAGGAAGAGGAGGAGGAAGAAGAGGGTGGGGAGGAAAGGAAAGGGAAAAGGAAAGGGCATCGTCTCCGTCAACGCCATTGTTACGGTCGTTCTCTCTTTTACCGTTACCGTTTGCTTCATCGTCTCCGTCATCATGACCGTCTCTGTTACTCTCTCCGTCTCCATCTACTTTACCATATCCGTTTCAGTCATTGTGTTCGTGACGTCTCTGTCCCCGTCCCTCTCTGCTTCACCGTCTCCACTTTCTGAATCTCAGTCATCACTATCTCCGTCTCTGTTACCGTCTCACTGTCTCTCTGTACCCCCACCCCCCTCCTTCCCACTTCCCAGCTCAAACGCATTCCCTGGCTCTACCTTCTTCCCCTACTTCTTTTACTCTATCTCCCTTTTCTCTCTCGCCCTCGCTCTACCACACAACATTTCCCTTTTCTCCTCTTCTACCTCTCGTCCCCTCTATTCCTTTCTCTCTCTTTTTCACTATGTACACCTTCCCTTCTTATTCTCTTTTCACTCCTCCTTTTTCTCACTCTTTCGGTCTCCAATTTCTTTCTTTAACAATCATTTTCGCATTTCCACACTATCTCTCCCGCTTTAACCCCCCTCTCTCTCCTCCTCTTTCTCTCTCCCCATCCCTCTACTCTCCCATCTCTCTCTCTTTATCTCTCTTTCTCTTTTTCCCTCTCTCTTATTGATTTTTTGCCGCGTCAACATCTAAGGTCATTAGCGGCGTATTCAAAATATAGTAAAAGGCCGGGGTGGGGATTGAGGACGGAGCTTCCGGGTAAGGAAGTTTTTTGGTTTATAAGGCGATGTTTGTGAAATCCCAAAATGGGTCATGGTCAAAACAAATGAATGATAAAGTATTGTGGCGAAAAAAGTAAAAATGAGTAAACGATTTGGACAAAATGTCTTAGATGTCAAAGGTTGCTGAGCGCTGTAGGATAGTATGGTAGTGGAAAGGGTAAAGAGGGGAGAGCAAACGCAGTACGGTTGTGTTTGTAAAAGGGGAAGCGGATGAGGGTATAGGGCGATTGCATCAAATGGAGAGTATCTATGTGGCTTAGGAAGGAAGAGTAATACTGTATGAGGAAATTGCAATATAGCCATTATAAAACAATCAACGGGTAATATAGTGCGGGGAGTAATGGTAGTTGGAGAAGTAAGAGAATAATCCAGAGAATGAGATAAGGGAACAAGGGAAGATGGTGAAATATCAAGAAGAATGTCAGGGGGGGATCAGGAGGACATTGTTATGACATAGGAGAGAGTGGGAGGAATAGGGATAGGGGGAACTTGAGGAAGAGGAGGATGGATATCGGCAGACACTTTGAATGTAAAGCGAATAGGAATAAGGTGATTGGAGGGTGATGAGAAAGTAAAGCGTTTTATTGGGTCTTGTTTAGGAAGCTTTGGATACCTCCAAGAGTTTCTGGGGATTGGGTGGGGAGGTCTGAGAAATAAAGGTTTTCTTGTGAGGAGGAAAAGAGGGGATAGATGTCCGAAGAGCAGAAAAAACGGTGGGGTGGTACGTTTAGATTGTTTAGTGTGATAGGTAGAGTGAGAAGGAGGGGTAGGCATCAGGGAAGTGGCAGAGCTTGTAGTATCTGGATTTAGGCTAGAAAAGGAATCTGACTGGGAAGGAGAGGGTAGATTTAGGGTTGAGAGAAGATGCTGTGAACATCTTGAGAAGATGGGAGGGAAAGTGGAGTGAAGAACAGTGGTCGTGTCCGCCCTCA
>NC_061819.1:30648965-30651465 GCF_019202785.1 Penaeus chinensis | reverse complement strand
TTTTTCCCAGAGTATTCTGATGGATCTTAATAGAATGATACTCTTCAGAAGGTGAATTTTTATTTTACTTATGATAATTATAACAATCTCGAGTAATTTATACAAATAGTCGTGTATATAGCTATATCTTATATCTCGCAGCAAACTCTCATTGCTTAAATGTGATGATGTCATGCCCTTTAATTTGACCCGGTCATTCTGTGCGCTATTTTATGGTAAGCGTTTCTTCTATGCATTTTCTTTAAAAAATGGTTCAGTAATAACAATGGTAGAAAGATAAACGGAAAAGAAAAACAAGAGAAAACGAGAATAATAAACGAGAAAGAAAAGATAAAAAAAAAGCTATTTATAAAAGCAAAGAGGCTCGGAAGTTTCCAACTAGGATTTTCATCAAGCCAGAGTGGACCTACCTTGATTCTAACCCCGACTGTAGAAATCCATTTCTGCGTCAAACTAGGAGATTTGAAAAAAAAAATACAGGATTTTCCAATTTGATTTTACACTTCTATTTTCTCTTAATCTGGGCAGTGTTTTCTAACCTTTCAATGTATTTTGGTACAGATCTTATTAGATTTTACAAAGTGTAGAGTAATGTACATATATCTCCCTCGGACAGAGTTAAATCCAAGTCTGCCCTCAATAAATTTCAATCCCTATGTTAATATATTGCCTCTTTATCTATGTATTTTACGCGTTGATTAAGGTGGTGCTCATATACGATTTCTAGTAACCTTGTCTCTGAGTTCTAAAGCTAATGAGGCGTTCAGTTTGGTTTCAGTGAAGAAATCCAAGCCATCGTCATTTTATATTTCATTTGTCTTGTCTGTCATTTGGACTTTTCTTAATTCCTCTTCCAAAATTTGACGTTATTCTCTTTCATTGCTATTTTCGAAATTCTTATTCATCGTTGTGCAACAATGTAATTTTTCATGAATCAAGGATCTATAAATATGTGTACATCACAAGTCATCTTAAACATATTGTAATTATCAACGCCATCTTCTGAGGTTCTTCTGTTTCCGTAACAAAATGGTCCTTTCGCATGCTTTTTAGTTCCATTTACAAATATATGTTACTCTTATTTACGTTTTCCAAGTTTCCTATATATTTTTAGCATGCTGCCCTAGTTGTTTTGAATTGTACGATTTTATCGTGCTTTATAGTCCTTTTTGGTCGTTTCGATCGCTTTTTCAAACTTTTCTCTTTGATTTCCTACACAAACTTTTTTTTTTTTTAAGTTCACTAGAGCCTGCAAATAATCTACTTACTGTGGTTTCAATGATCACTCTTTCTCTAGTATCTTTCTACGTATTTTGTTTAAGTTCTACTACACAGATAAAAATACAACTGCTCACAGTGCTTGCTAATACCGGTGGCTGCACAGATTGAGCTGATAAAGCACAATCTTCTTAATATTTGAAAATACGTGTTTTGGCAATATTTTCAAAATGAACTACGCTCTTTTAGAAGATACATGACAAGCACATATACATGTTCCTTCACAACATAGTTCTATCGGTTTTTAACAACCAATATCAAGTTCAAGACTCATTCACCGACTAACTCACTGATTGACTGTGTGTGTGTGTGTGTGTGTGTGTGTGTGTGTGTGTGTGTGTGTGTGAGTGTGAGTGTGAGTGTGAGTGTGAGTGTGAGTGTGAGTGCGAGTGTGAGTGAGTGTGAGTGTGAGTGTGTGTGTGTGTGTGTGTGTGTGTGTGTGTGTGTGTGTGTGAGTGTGTGTGAGTGTGTGTGAGTGTGAGTGTGTGTGAGTGTGTGTGTGTATGTGAGGGTGTGGGTGTGTGTGTGAGTGTGAGTGTGAGTGTGAGTGTGAGTGTCTGTGTGAGTGTGTATGTGAGTGTGTATGTGAGTGTGTGTATGAGTGTGTGTGAGAGTGTATGAGTGTGTGTATGAGTGTGTATGAGTGTGTGTATGAGTGTGTGTGTGAGTGTGTGAGTGTATGAGTGTGTGTGTTGTGTGTGTTGTTTGTGTCTTTTAATTTATCATTCATTTATTTTTTAAAATTCTGCCGAGTCAACATCTAAAGACATTATTCAAAATACAGTGATGGGGTAGGGATTGGGGAGGTGAGGACCCCATGTATAATATTATTATAAAGTATTGTGGCCAAAAGAGTAAAAATGAGTTAGCAATTATGACAAGTGGAGAGGAGAAGGGGATGAATAGAAGAAAACAGAAAGGGAAAGAAGAAAAGACTGCAAAATTTTTGTGTTGTCGAGGGTGGGCACGTTCCTGACATTAGGAACGCATTCCGTCTCCTATGCCAATCTCCCACGACAACAACGAGCAAAGGGACAGGGGGGGGGGGGGGGGGATGTGATACTGATTAATTATATATTGTTAATATCTTATGTATCTGCATCCCTCATATATACATGACAAAAACCTTGATTCACTTCTAACCCAAGAAGTATGTGTGATTCCTTCCATACTTCGGTTATATTGAATTCAAAATCTCTCCCCTTTCGCCCTCTTTATTATA
>NC_061819.1:30633695-30636195 GCF_019202785.1 Penaeus chinensis | reverse complement strand
AGTAAAACTAGCAGTATCAGGGCCTTGAAAACACGTAGCTTGGTCCTTCTGCACAGGTACCGGCATCTCTAAATACTCTTGTCAAGAGATTTCATGACCCCTGCAGCCAGGCCAATCCGTCTACTGACTTCCTGGTCTGACAGCCCAGAGTCATGAACTGCACTACCGAGATATATAAAATTCTCTGTGACTTCGATATTTTCACCGCAAGCATGTACTGACTGCACAGGGTCTACTAGTAGGCACCCACTAGTGATTCAGATAGAACGGCAACATCATCAGCAAAGTCAAGGTCTGTAACCTTGATATTGTCCAGAGTTGCTCCACAGTGACTTTGGACAGTAGCTCTACCCAGTATCCAATCCATGCATGTGTTGAAAAGTGTTGGTGCAAGAATACAGCCTTGCACCAACACAAGGTTCAGGCGTGAGGCCTGAACTAACAGGAAAGAAGAGCAACAGGCCCCCACCACACTTTACAGCACTTTCAGTGCCTGTACACAGGTTTGCTATTAATCCAACAATCCTTGTTGGAATTCCTCTTAGCCTCAGGATCTCCCAGAGGGATTCACGATGCACCATATCAAACGCCTTCTTGAGGTCGATGTAGGCTGTGAGCACCCCACGTCCGAACTCACGACGGCGCTCTACAATGACTCAAAGCGCCAGGATGCGGTCTATTGTGGACTTACCAGGAGTGAATCCAGATTGCTCCCGGCCTTTGGTGCCTCAGCAGGTGGTCTCTGATATGTTTCAGTAGGATGTGTGCGAGTACCTTGCCTGGTACACTGAGTAGTGCAAGATTACTGATAAACTGTTCCTTATCCCTTCTCAACAGTGACCTAGTCCTGCGCACCTGAGAACGGTGCAAGTTGCAATCCCCTGACAATTGAGCCACATGACAAGCATCTGTAGCTTCCAGTGTATCCTGCGAGATGGAATTCTGTTTTGCTCTTGGGCGTTCACCAATGGATTCCAGAGCTGCATCAAGCGTTTCACACTTGAAGGTATCCCACATAAGAACAGGGTCTGTCAGGCCGTCGAGTGCTGTGAGACGACCAGAGATAGCGTCGGCAAACCCCCAGGCACACTCGTCCTCCCTCAATCTGTCCAAATGAAACACCCTAGGGAGTTCATTTGGGCGACGGGGGGTTCTAAAGTGGACCTGGAGAGTAGCCACAACTAATCTATGATCAGTTCCACAGAACTCAGCGCTTCGATACAACCTGCTGTTCTGAAGGATCCTCCACCAAGTGCTAACGAGGATGTGGTCGATCTCCTTGGCCACACTACCCATATCGCTGTACCAAGTCCAACGATGCGGGTCAGAACGCTGATACCAGGAGCCAAAAATCCTCAATTTCTGGGACCTAGCAAAGTCACGGAAAAGGAGGCTCTTCTCGCTACCAGCATCAGCTCCAGAGCCATGACTACCAACAGACATCTCATAGCCAGCTCGATCACAGCCGGATACCACATTGAAGTCACCCAGAACAATACGAATATCTCGCCAAGGACAACTGTCTGCCACAGATGCAAGTTTGGCATAAAACATCTCTTTCACCTCAAGTTTATATACATCCATAGGAGCGTATACAGCAATAAGAGACATGAAGCCAAGTGAAAGCTTCAGTCTCAATACCATAATATGCTCATCGACTGGAGTGACCTCTAATACCGTGGGTTGAAGTCTGCATGAGAGAGCTATGGCTACTCCCTGGAGGTCTAACCTCGGGCAGTCACTCCGAGTGGGCGCAACCTCTGCTACCCCTACCGACACCGCCCCATATAGAGGAGGTTGGCTGGCTGCAGGTCCCATAACCCGCCTGCAGGGCTCCCTGGGGCTTTCCCCCACAAGCATCACGCCAGGTTGGCGGCCGCTGGGACCCAGGTGGGATGACGGGTAACCCCCTCTCTCCACCCGAGTCCCAGCGGTCACGAACCCAGAGGGAACCACAGCCCGCCGTTCTTGCTAGGTGGGAGGGACTTTAGCCCTCCCCCCAGCACTAACAACTATATACTTTGCTGCCAGTACGGTTTTCTCGGAGAGGCAGACTGGCAAGGCCTGCCTCCCCACAGCCGCCCATTAACCCCAGGAGGAACGGGGGGCAGGAGAAAGCAGGGAGCGTATATAAGTATGTATAAATATAAGTATGTATATACCTTCCACGTGGCGTACAGAAGCACGTGTATGCATGGCTTCACCGCAGGCGCCCCAACGTGCCCCACGCCCCCACACCAGTACTTAAGGGTCAGGATGTCCCAGCTCAGTCTCAGTCCTTTCAGAGAGTCCTGGCGACCGCTGCGGGTCAGGCTGGCCCTCGCCACGCGCCCCCCTGCGGGCAGACCCAGCACTAAGACTTACGAAGACTTGTATCCGTGTGAATATCTGTGTTGCTTACGCTTCTCAATAAAAGAAGTTAAGCCAACCGTCCGTTTAACTACCCCTGCTAAACCATATGTTTAAGGTTTTAATAGCCTTTACAGCGTATCCACACGCC
>NC_061819.1:30621195-30623695 GCF_019202785.1 Penaeus chinensis | reverse complement strand
TCCTCTCCTCCTCCTCCTCCTCCTCCTCCTCCTCCTCCTCCTCCTCCTCCTCCTCCTCCTCCTCCTCCTCCTCCTCTTCCTCCTCCTCCCCCTTCTCCTACTCCTCCTGTCTTCCCCCTCTTCCTCTTCCCCTTCCTTCTTCTCTTCCACGCCTCCCTTCTCCCTTCCCCTCTTCCTCCTCCTCTTCCACGCTTCCCTTCGCTCTTCCCCTCTTCCTCCTCCTCCTCCTCCTCCTCCTCCTCCTCCCTTCCCCCTCCCCCTCTTCCTCCTCCTCCTCCTCCTCCTCCCTTCCCCCTCCTCCTCTTCCTCTTCCTCTCCATCCTCCTCCTCCTCCTCCTCCTCCCTTCCCCTTCCCCTCTTCTTCCTCCTCCTCCTCCTTCTTCTCCTCCTCCCCCTCCCTTCCCCCTCCTCCTCCTCCTCCTCCTCTTCTCTTCCCCTTCCCCCTCCCCCTCCCCCTCTTCCTCCTCCTCTCCCTCCCCCTCCCCCTCCCCCTCCCCTCCCCCTCCCTTCCCCCTCCCCCTCCCCCTCCCCCTCCCCCTCCCCCTCCCCCGCCTCCTCCTCCTCCTCCTCCTCCTCCTCTTCCTCTTCCCCCTCCCCCTCCCTTCCCCTTCCCCCTCTTCCTCCCCCTCCTCCATGCCAGAGGTCCTCAGAAGAGCATGAAGCCGTAGGCTGTTTACTTTGGACCTCGACCTTGTTTCCTTTACCTTTCGGTTAGAGAAAGAAAAGAACAAATAAAAAAGGAGATAAAAATGTTTTCTGTCATTGTGATTGTTATCCTCTTGACCAATTTACTTTGACATTTACTTCGGGAGTGTTTGGCCGGGAGGAAGAAATCCTCTTCCCACTCAGACACGCACCTCCCCTACCCCCCTCCCCTACCCCCCTACCCCTTCCCATAATGCCCCGGGGTTGAAATCCCCCGCGGGAGATTAAAATAAAATCGAAATGAGAAGGAAAGAAATCGAAAGAGAAAGAGAAACAACTTTGTTCAGCCACGTATTTTGGGGGCTGAGAAATGGGGGAAGGAGCGGAAAAGGGAGGCAATGGAAGGGGAGGAGGGGGTAGGGGAGGGTGGGAAAAGAGTGAGCCATAGGAAAGGAAGAGAGAGGAATGGAGATGGAGGTAAGAAGGTAAGGAAGAGTAAAAGCTAAGGAGAAGAAATATTAAGAACGAAGAGAGGGATGGGAAAGAAGCAAAGTAGGGGGACGGGGGAAGGAAAGGAGGATGGAGGGAGGCGGAGAAATGGAGAAGGAAAAGAAAAGGAATGAAAGGAGTAGGGGCAAGAAAAATGGAAAGATACTTGGAAGGAAGGAGAAACAAGAAGTAGAGGGCTAAAGAAAGGGAGGAAGGGAGAGGGAGGGGCTGGGGAAAACTATGAACGAGATACAAAGTAATGGAATAAAAGAAGAAAGGGAGAGGGGGAAGAGGAGCAGCAACGGAGGCAGAATGAGGGAAGGAGAAGGAAGGCGTGAGGGTGTGTTTACGTACAAAACCACCCTCGTGTCTATGTGTGTATGGGGGTCGAGGGGAGGGGAAGGTGGAAATAACTTTGTTTTGTTTACTCCTACGTTCTAATTTCCGAATGCTTCGCCCGCGAGTGTTGAGGCGCAGCGTCGATTGATGCTGCTGTCAGACGGACAGAGATCTCCAGTTGTCTCGGATCTTTTATGGCAATTATTTTCCTTCTCTTCCCTGTTTCTACCTTCTTGTCCTTCCTCGTCTTATATTCTTTCTCTTCTTCTTCACCTCCTACTTATTTTTCTTCCTTTTGTTTTGTATTTTTGTCTTTTTCTTCTGTCTCTTCTCTTCTGTCTCTACTCACTTTACTTTTGCTGTTTGCTCTTCATCTTCTCTTGATATCCCCTCCTTTTCCTTCTCCTGTTTAGATTTCTTTCTCCTTTTCTTTCTTTTTTATTGTCCTTTTCTTCCTTTATTGTTATATTCTCCTTCCACTACTTCTTATTCTTAATTTCTCTCCTTTTTTTCTTCCTTTTCTTTTATCTATATTAAACATCATCTTCAATTTTGCCTTTATCTTCTTCCATTTCTTTCTTCGTGTTTTTTTTTCATTAATCTTTTCATTATTTAACTTTTACTTCCTCCTATTATCTGTACCTCATATTTCATTATCTTATTATAGATTTGTCCTTCTTCTCCTTCCGGGCAAAGCGCGCAAGACGCGTTATTAGTTGCAATACGTCAACGATAAGTGTAGAATTATCATCATTTTCGTTATATCTGAAACAGGAAGTTGCTCGAAACGGCGCTGATGCGTGCCTTCGCCGGCCTCTGGAGGAGTATCGCCTCCCTCGCCTGCGCTCGAACAAGACTGTTACCGAATGTTCGAGAACCGTCCGTCAGAAGGGTGGATAGTATTTTGAGCGCACCAGCTCACCAGGGATCGCGGGTGGGCGGTGTAACCTACAAACCTTACGCCTCATCGCCCACCTTACCTTCCGTTCCCTCCCAACCCCCTGGCCAACCTCCCTTCTCTCTCCCC
>NC_061819.1:30601195-30603695 GCF_019202785.1 Penaeus chinensis | reverse complement strand
ATATGTTAAGATGGAAAGAAAGCTGTTAAAAATACTAGCACAAATAAAAGTAAATGTGTTTAAATACAAAATTTAAAGCACGAAATGCTCATGTGAGTCAATGTTTACATTTGAGCGCCACCGTAGCGCTACAAACAGTTCCGCTCGAGCATAGTCTTTTTAAAGGGAAAAAGAATATATCTAGAGTGTGTGTGTATATATATATATATATATATATACATATATATAAACACAAATACATATATATATATATATACACATATATGCGTGTATCATTATATATATGTATATGTACATACTGTGTATGTGTATGTATATATGTATGTATATATATATATATATATATATATATATATATATATATATATATATATGCGCGCGCGTGTCTCTTTATTTTGTTTTCCAAATATAGTTATATTTGCACGCACTCACACGCACGCACGCACGTACGTACGCACACGCACATACGCACACACGCACACACACACACACACACACACACACACACACACACACACACACACACACACACACACATACACACGCACACACAAATACACACACGCATGTCTGGGTGTGTGTGATGATATTAAAGAATATAGTTTAGGCTCTTGTGACTCCAGTCAAATTATAGCTGTCTGTATCTTCTAAACTATCCCGTGTGCAGGGAATTGCTGGACGAGAACGCTACCACAGCACCACAACGAGTGTGTGTGTGTGTGTGTGTGTGTGTGTGTGTGTGTGTGTGTGTGTGTGTGTGTGTGTGTGTGTGTGTGTGTGTGTGTGTGTGTGTGAACTCTATTAGAAGACATTCGTCGCCAAAACTATGATCATTGCCATCACATACTCTTACCATACACACAAAATCACCATGTGGCAGGTTAAGAGCACCTTATATTGCACACGGTCATCATCAAACACAACTAGCAACATCACCATCAGCCCCACCACCAAACTCATCCGCCTTTCCACTGCGCCATCAAACTACCCCCCTCCCCCCGGCCACACCAGCAGACGCTCCATCACCCCATCCCCGCCGCCGCCAGCTCCACTCTCCAGCCAGCCCTGTCCCCACCATCGCCATTCACACCCTCACTATTCGACCCCACCCCCACCACCCCTACGCGACTAACAACCCGATCATCACTCCGCTCAGCACCGCCCCTGATGAGGCAGCGAGCGGCTGATCAAGTCAGCGAGCGCCCGCATCCGCCGCCCATCAGTCAACCTGGCGGAAAATTTTCCTCCTCCCCACATGGCGAGTCACACAGCCGGGCTGCCGTTGCACGAGGAGAGTTGGGAGGACGCTGGTGATGACTGGCGGTGGTGATGAGCGGGAGAAAGAGAGGGTGAGGGTGATGACTGGCGGTGGTGATGAGCGGGAGAAAGAGAGGGTGAGGGTGATGAGCGGGAGAAAGAGAGGGTGAGGGTGATGACTGGCGGTGGTGATGAGCGGGAGAAAGAGAGGGTGAGGGTGATGACTGGCGGTGGTGATGAGCGGGAGAAAGAGAGGGTGAGGGTGATGACTGGCGGTGGTGATGAGCGGGAGAAAGAGAGGGTGAGGGTGATGACTGGCGGTGGTGATGAGCGGGAGAAAGAGAGGGTGAGGGTGATGACTGGTGGTGGTGATGAGTAGGAGAAAGAGGAATTGAGACTGATGACTGGTGGTGGCGGTGGTAATGAGGGGGAGAAAGAATGGGTGAAGGGTTGATGATGACTGGTGTTGGAGGTAAGGGGAAAAGAGGGGGTGATGATAACGGTGGTAATTGGAAAGAAGGGGAAAAGGAAGTGATGATGACCGATGGTGGTAACGAGGAAAAAGTGACGATGGTGGTGATGAGGAGAATCATGATCACAATTATCTGGGTACTGAAGTATGCTGTGCAATATAGCCTAGCTTTGAATGGCTCCGTGTTAGGGCGGCATTTACAAAAGGACATAGCTTCGGAAATTTGCCTTTGACTGACTCCGAGGTTTTGTCTATGTCTTTAACACCCGATTTTTGTTTCTGACTCGGGCGATGTTTAAGGCGGGTCTGGAGGTATCCCTTGCGCGCAAGGACCTTAATTTGTCTTTATGAAACGCCGACAACAAACAGTTGTTGAAGATAACTCTGCATCAGTAATGGAACGGGAAACAAAAAAGATATCAGATATATAATATTATAGTCATTAGATACTTGAGATTCACTGTAACAATTATTTGATATCATCTTTACATTTGATTATGATCACAGTGTCTTTTAAAATAGTCATCGTTATGTGTTAACTTGGAAAAGTGGAACAGTACGAGGTAGAGACGAAATCCAGTCGGACTAACTGCCGGTTCATTATAATTGCTAAAGGCTTGACCCAAGGAATATTTATATTTATGGATACGTCTATACTCAGAAAAATACAGTTTAACCTGTCTGATAGACATGCAATTATCTATCTACTTATCTGATAAATATACACATGTAGAGTGATAAATACGGGCATATTTATGTGTATCATGTACC
>NC_061819.1:30573695-30576195 GCF_019202785.1 Penaeus chinensis | reverse complement strand
CAGTGTGTGGCTGTCTCTATGTATTTATGTGTCTGGTATTAATTGCTTGTTTTTGAGTGTGTTTGTCGGTGTGTGTGTGTCTTTGTACTGCAATTGCTAATACCTCCAGATATTCTGTCGGTCCTAAGCTTATGTTATTTGATTAATCCTTGTAAATACAGAAGAGCGAATTTGATTTACTTCTTTAATTTCTAAACGGAAGACTTTTTTTTTATAAACCACCATGGCCGTAATCAAGTGTGAATCAGCAATAATCTGACTGTAATACGGTTAAAAATTAAGAGTTGGAAAAATAATTAAATTTAAATATGAACGCATATTCATATATCCCTTGGCAACAACTAAAGATGTGATAAAAGTATCTAATGTCAGGGACGCGCGAGTGCAAATTTTCACCGTAATTGACACAATTAAGTGGGGATAAATGATATCAAAATTACATATATACAATCTAGGCACACAGACAAGGGAGACATACAGGCAGAGAGAGAGAGAGAGAGAGAGAGAGAGAGAGAGAGAGAGAGAGAGAGAGAGAGAGAGAGAGAGAGAGAGAGAGAGAGAGTAGACACAGTAACAGACATGCAGAAAGCAAACAGAAAAGTAGAAAGACCAATAGATGGAGAAAGAGAAAGAGAGAGAGAGAGAGAGAGAGAGAGAGAGAGAGAGAGAGAGAGAGAGAGAGAGAGAGAGAGAGAGAGAGTAGACACAGTAACAGACATGCAGAAAGCAAACAGAAAAGTAGAAAGGCAAATAGATGGAGAAAGAGAAAGAGAGAGAGAGAGAGAGAGAGAGAGAGAGAGAGAGAGAGAGAGAGAGAGAGAGAGAGAGAAAGAGAGAGAGAGAGAGAGAGAGAGAGAGAGAGAGAGAGAGAGAGAGAGAGAGAGAGAGAGAGAGAGAGAAAGAGAGAGAGAGAGAGAGAGAGAGAGAGAGAGAGAGAGAGAGAGAGAGAGAGAGAGTAGACACAATAAAAGACAGGCAGAAAGCAAACAGTATGTCTATACTGTAGAAAGGCAGATAGATGGAGAGAGAGAGAGAGAGAGAGAGAGAGAGAGAGAGAGAGAGAGAGAGAGAGAGAGAGAGAGAGATAAAGAGAGAGAGAGAGTAGACACAGTAACAGACATGCAGAAAGCAAACAGAAAAGTAGAAAGGCAAATAGATGGAGAAAGAGAAAGAGAGAGAGAGAGAGAGAGAGAGAGAGAGAGAGAGAGAGAGAGAGAAAGAGAGAGAGAGAGAGAGTAGACACAATAAAAGACGGCAAAAAGCAAACGAATGTCTTACTGTAGAAAGGCAGATAGAGGGGGAAAAGAGGGAAGAGAGAGAGAGAGAGAGAGAGGAGAGAGAAGAGAGAGAGAGAGGAGAGAGAGAGAGAGAGAGAGATAGAGGGGAGAGAGAAAATAGAGAGAGAGAGAGAGAGGAGAAGAGAGAGAGGAGAGAGAGAGAGAGAGAGAGAGAGAGAGAGAGAGGGAGAGAGAGAGAGAGAGAGAGAGAGAGAGACTAAACATAATAACAGACAAACAGAAAGCAAACAGAATATAGTCGGAAATGATATGCAAATAGAGGAGTGGTTCATAAAAGAAATGCAGAAGAAAGAAACAGGAATGGAAAAGAGAAAAATGCAAGACAAATAAAGAGACAAAACCGAGAAAGTGCGCCCCGGCACCAGGCAGATCATTGAAAAGGGAAACCCTGGGATCTGTGTCAGATTGCAATTTCCATCCCACGTTAGGTCACGTGCCCTCTATATGACGATCCCCGTAGGGAAATGGAAATGATAATGTAGTTAATATTCTGCAAGACAGCCGCATTGTAAGCGATGTTTTAAACCACCACTAAGACGCGCCCTAAAAATATTTTCACCTTAAAACACACACCATAACCCACACACAAAACACAGCATTGATGCAACAAATACTTTCAGACATTACATTAAGTACAAGAACATTATAGAGAATATTGTCACAAATATAAATAAATCAGATAAAAGATATATATAGTAGTAACAAAATGATGAAAAAATAAATAGACAAAACAAAGAGGATAAATAAAATTACTAGAACAAATAAAGGGAAAAATACTAGGACAAGAAAAAGAAAAAAAGAGAAAAAAGAGTGAGAAACGTAACGAGGTGGTTTATTGCCTCGGGGGGCCAAAACTTGGGGCCCATCCTCTAGGTAAAAAAAAGGGTCGACAATAAAAAAGGAGGGCGGGAGAGGAGACGTTTATAAAGCGGGGAGAGCCAGCTGAGACCGCGAGGGAGGGAGGGAGATGAGGTAGAGGGGAAGAAGAAGGAAGGAGAGAGAGGGGAGGCTGTGCCAGCTGAGGTCGAGAGGAAGAGAGAAAAAAAGTAACAGAGATCAGGAGAGGGACGAGGAGACTGTGCCAAGCGAGGACGAAGAGGACGAAGAGGATGAGAAGCAAGAGGCCGTTTGAAAAGCTGAGTAACTGTGCCAGCTGAGTTCGCGAAAGCAGGAGGGGTGATGGGGGAGAAGGGCTATAGGAT
>NC_061819.1:30536195-30541195 GCF_019202785.1 Penaeus chinensis | reverse complement strand
TATATATATATATATATATATATATAAATGCACTTCATATATATGTATATATGAATATATAGATAGATATATAGATTTACACACACCACACACACTTACACACACACATATATATACACATATACACATATATACATACATACATACATACATACACACACATATATACGTGTGTGTGTGTGTGTGTGTGTGTGTGTGTGTGTGTATGTGTGTGTGTGTGTGTGTGTGTGTGTGTGTGTGTGTGTGTGTGTGTATGTGTGTGTGTGTGAGTGTGTGTGTGTGTGTGTGTGTGTGTGTGTGTGTGTGTGTGTGTGTGTGTGTGTGTGCGTGTGTGTGTGTGTGTGTGAGTGTGTGAGTGTGTGAATGTGTGAGTGTGACTGTGTGAATGTGTGAGTGTGTGAGTGTGTGTGAGTGTGTGTGACTGTGTAACCCAGCTTTATATATGTAATGTTACTGAAATATGTATGCTTGTGAGTGTGTGTGTTTGTCGGTGTGTGTGTGTGTGTGTTTGTGTGTGTGTGTGTGTGTGTGTGTGTGTGTGTGTGTGTGAGTGTGTGTGTGTGTGTGTGTGAGTGTGTCTGTTAGTGCGTGTGTGAGTGTGTATGTAGTGTGTGTCGAACTCATAGAAGAATGTACATCAAAGATGTTCCCATTAATGCCATCCGAAGTGTCCTTGCAAAGAAGTGGGTATATTGATTATTTCCTATCTGCATCATAGGATATATTTCTATTATCCTTATTCATTTTTTTTATTTTTTGGATGTGATGTACTGATATTCAACGGTGATGTAAATTATCAGAAAATATTCTAGATTTATCCACAAATGTTTTCTGTTCTACCCGACGTTAACTAAACCAATAGATGACAATGTAAATAGGCTCGGCTTTCAAAGCATTCTGTGTGGTGTTAGGTCGCAACCCTCTAGCCCGAGATGTTCCCGAAGTGACTAGTGTTGTCTGATTACCAAAGAGGCTCCTAACCCACCTGCACCTTTCACTCGTAGATCAGGTAAAGCGAATATAAAGCATACGACGACAGGGAGAGGGTCCCTGATCCGGTGTTCAAAGGATTTTTTTTTCTTTCCCGGACCCACACTGTCGCTATGTTGAAAGAATGGCCATTGCAAAATTGTAGTAACCTCTTTTATGGCATTATGTGTTCATATGTATCTGGGTGTGGTGCGTGAGATGAAGAATAAAGAAGGCTTTTTAGTAATTAAAACAATAGCAAGATAAATCCAATTAGCAACGTTGTGTTTCGTCTATCCGTACCGTACAATACAATGCAAATGAATTTTAATTGTGTTGTGACTACAATGTATTTAATCACCAAATACTCAATAACTTAAAATCAGTAACGAATAAAAAATGATTTTCCAGCCTGGAAACAAGAAATCGGTGTCGAATCGATTCGAAGTCCAACTAAATATTTTTTCAGCGCCATCTGGAACCTCTTCGCATGGGATTAGCTTGTTGTTGAATGCACGTATTGATTCTTCTTCATATTTTTGCCCCTGAGCGTCTTTCATGGTATTAGCCTGTGCGCCTCAAGTTCTCTCTTATCAATTAGACATATTTGGTTTAATATTAGTTGGACATTCGCCGCCTCGGCGCCAAAAAGACCGACTCAACCCGGAGCCGCGCCGAAGTGTAACCGCCTTTCTGCCATTAGTAAATAAGATCGACAGTCCTCCTTCCGCAAGACTTCTTCCCATACGTCCCCCGAGCGACGTGCTCTTGTGTGCCACGTCTTAAATGTTATCGCAGCGGGAATTAGAAAAAAAAGAGAAAAAAAACTGCGCGTCTCCTAAGCAATGGTCGGATTGGTGTGCAGGGGGTCGCGCGTGGTCGCTCCCCCTTCCAGAGGTTTAGTGGCGGTGATCCGCGGAGGCCGAAGGAGGAGGGGAGGGGGGGAAGGGGGCGAAGGAAAAGGGGGGAGATAGTGGCCAGGGAGAGGGGCTGTGGGAGAGTAGAGGCAGGGAGGGATGGAGAGAGATCCAGGCTATGCAGCGGCTGTTTATCATGTCGAGGGAGAGGGAGGAAGGGGAGCTTGGGTGAAAGGGCGGGAGAGCGGGAGAGAGAAGCGGTTATTTGATAATAAAGATGATGATGGGAATGATGATAACGATAGCTAAAAATATATATATTAGATGATAATAATGACTATCAAATACCATTTGTTGTTGCTCGAGTTTTGGCATTGTTGTCATCATTATCAACACCACTATAGTAGAAGCAGAAGTAGTAGTAGTAGTGATAGTAATAGTAGTAGTAGTAATGCTGCTGTTGTTGCTGCTGCTGCCATCAGTATTACCAACATTATCATTATCATTAGTAACATTATTTTTCACTATTATTCTTTTGTTAATACTGCTAATGCTGCCAGTCATTATTTTTATTATGGTCATCATTATCATTATTATCATCACTATCATTATCATTATCATTTTTTTCTTATCATTATTATTACCATCCTTTTCAATATCATTATCATATCATTATCTTTAGTATTATCATCCTTATCAATATCATTATCATATCTTTATTACTACCATTATTATTATTATCATTATTACAATTATTTTTATCATCATCATCATCATCATCATCATCATCATCATCATCATCATCATCATCATCATCATCATCATCTTCATCTTCATCCTCATCATTATTCCTGTTATCATTATTACCATTATAATTAATATCATTATCAGCACCGTTTTTTTCAGTATTACAATTACCATCATAATCATTATTATCATTATTTATATCATCATTACCGTTATTTCTTTATTACTGTTACTGAAATGATCATCATCGCCATCAACACCACCACTGCAGGCAATGGGTACGTCTTGCAGAACCTGATGACACGTTACTCGTTCCTAGCTCTACGGGCGTCTATTTTGGCTGCTTTGGACTTTGAACTTACCAATATGAGAGTCGAATCCCGCGGAGAAGATCGGACAGCCACGAAAGCGGTCTTCTTTCTTCTTTATGGTTTGCGAAGTTCTAGCTTCGCCCGGGACTTCTAAATATGGCCCGGCCTGTGTCAGCTTTTTACGGCTGTCTCATTGAGTTGTCTGACACTCGGTGCTTACCGTGGCGGCGGGATTGCCAGAAGGCGCTCCTGCCGCCATGGCGTAAGCATTTCGTATAGCCTCTTTACCAGCACGGCTGCTGTTGTGGGCGGTCCCTGTCTCAGGAATTGTGTATGGTCACAATTTTCTAGGTAGTGGACTAGTGTGGCGTTCGGCTCGCCGCAGTGCTTGCAGCACCTTTCATCGCGTTCGATTGTTGGGATAATCTGCCATGCACAGTGGTAACCTAGGCGCATTCTGTGAAGAATGACTTCGGTACCTCTGTTGCTTACTTTAGAGAGTGCCAGTGGTTAATAGCCTGTGGCGTCTGAGTACCAGCTGGCCGAGGGGGAGGTTCTCGTTTCCTCTCTGTGGAGCTGCCGTAGGAAGGTACGACCGACCAAGGCACACTTCTCCCTAAGTAATTTTCGGCTCGGTTTTATCGTCATGGGATTTGGGGGCATACCCCTGCCAGCGACGGCTAGTCTGTCAGCAAGCTCGTTCCCCCTGATGCCGATGTGGCTTGGGACCCAGTTGATGAGAATTCTTCTACCCTGAGCAAGAATTCTGTGTGCCATTGTGAGAATCGTGGTCAGTAGGTAGATGTTGTCTGTGAGTGAGCTGTGCTGAAGACAGTCAGTGGCTGCCCTGGAGTCTGTGTGTATGACCACGTGTCCTTCCCTTAGGGACGCGTGACCTAGGGCTCCCATGATTGCAACTGCCTCTGCCTGTAGCGAGGAGGCATTGTCTGTTACCCTCATGGATCGCGTGGCATCCCTTGCTGCAAAGCCGGCGCCTGCAGTGTGGCTCAAGGGATCGACCGATCCATCCGTGTAGTATGTTCTACTACTCGGAGGAGTGATGACTGCAATGACCCTGTGGGCTTCTGCCTTTAGGCTAGGCATGGGGTATAGGCTCTATTTCATTGACAGGCTCATTATGTTGAACTCTATCAGGCTCAGTGCCCACGGCGGGGCTTCGGCAAAGTCGGGGTGGGGGGAGTCCATGCCCTTAGCAAGAAGCTGTTCTTTGAGCTGATGGCGTATCAACACCCTGGCTGTATGAGACAGCCAGGAGTTGTTTGCAAAGAGCTCGTTGTCTTGTTCGAGGTATCTGACTAATTTTTGTCTTAGTCTTGTGTTCCTGGGAGCCTGGATGACCTTTGACAGGAATTGTGTTGTCATTAGATCGATTCGTGAGTCCAGGGGGAGAAGGTTTGCCTCCATCAGGAGGTTGAGGACCTTCATCCACCTCGGGGCACCCAGAATGATCCTGGCAGCTTCATTTTTGACTGTTTCAAATTTGCCTGTGTGCTTTTTCTTCGCGGCAATTATAGCGACTGAGGCATAGTCCACAATGGGCCGGACAGCATGTACATAGAATGAACTTAGTACTTTGTGTCTGGCCCCTATGCGTCTCTCAGTCATTGCTCTCATGACGGACAGTCTTGCTTTGGTTCGGTCAACCAGGTACTGGACCTCCTTCTGGAAGGAGAGGGTCCGGTCTATCCTTACCCAAGGTATAGGTAGACTCATTCTAATTCCACTCCCTGGATTTTCAGTCTTGTGCCTCGAACTCTCTGTCTCAGAGCCATGGCTTTGGATTTGGCTGCAGAGATCTTAAGTCCTGTCCTACAACACTCCTCTGACACGAGGTCCAGACAACGCTGGGCTTTATTCTGGCTGCGTGGTCCAGTGGAGGTGATAGCGAGATCGTCTGCATACGAGATGATCTTGCACCCCACTGGGAGGTTTATGTTGAGGATGCAGGACATTAAAGTGTTGAATAGGGCTGGACTGAGAACCCCACCCTGTGGCGTTCCATTTTCGAGCGGCATGTGCTGCGATAGGTGACCCTGGAATTTGACATAGGCAGTCCTGTTCCTGAAGTAGTCACCTATCCAAGCGGTCGCGCGAT
>NC_061819.1:30521195-30531195 GCF_019202785.1 Penaeus chinensis | reverse complement strand
ATGGTAATGATAACAACAATATTACTATTCGTAGTAGTACATGTGAGAATTATCATGATAACAACATGAATATAATAATAGCAATGGTAATAACAATAACCATAATCATGATAATTAGAATAAAAATAATGGCAACAATAGCAATAATAAAATATAATAATACAATTAATAACACTAATGATGATTTATGTGTTTGGTATGAAGGAAAGTCCTAGGGCTGAAGAAATTTGACACTCGCTGGTCTGGCTGCAGTCCAGAGTGATGATGTCAGAAGTTATTTTGTTTTTCTTGGTGACTTTAAGACATGTTAGTTATGTGACTGATACCGACGCTTGGCTGATTGTTCTTGCTCCATTGGGTGCTGCCAGTTGGTGGAATTTCCCTTTCACGTTAACTTTACCTTGTGTTCACCAACGCTCCAAGTATCGTTAGCGAATACAGCGGGTATTTCAGATCACTCTCTACTGAATGGACGTTTCATTGTTTGTTTAAAGTTGTATTATTCATTCAGAAGTGTATATTGAATATGAAATGTCCTGGGAAGCTGTTACCGAAGAATTCTCGCCCCTTGACTGGACTCCTTTGTGGATTTGCTTGATCCAATTTGGATCTGAATGTACATTTGGGTGATATTCTTCAGCATATTCCTAATGCGTAGATTGGGAGTGGGCAGACCATGTTTTAACAGGACATGAATTGGAGTTTGTCATCAAAAGCATGAGGCCTGTGGATGAACACATATGAAAAGTTTGTGATGATGTGAGCTCAGGTTGAAGGAGTATGTATTCAATCTAGATGTGCCTATAACGAGATAAGACCACTGAGTTCAAATTTGATATAAATGTCGGGAAGTTCTGAAAAGGACAGTGCTTGGTTGTGAGACCAATGTGCAAGCACTAATGGATCTATCTAATAGGGCTAAGGTATCTGATCCTGCTCCTGTAGCTGATACATTTCGGACCAAGCATTCCTTTACATTTCGAGCTCAAAAGCTGCTTAGTTTTTCGTGGAACCTTAGAGAGTGGGGTGGTACTGACTCACTTGTATTTTTCTTAATGTTCTAATGGAAGTTTAGAACATAAAGAACATGGTCCTCCTGCCCCCAAGATGACTAAGCTTTTTCACAAGTTGATCTCATCAGGTTCCTTCTCGGAATTGGTGTGTGGCCATTGATCTTAATTCCTAAGGGCTCACCAACCCCCACTGGAAGCGAGAGATTTATTTCTTTGACTCCCGTTCAAGGGCGATTGACTATTAGGCACGGTCTCGATTACGTAGGGACTTGCAGATGTTGTACTGTCGATGACCGGTAAACCTCAGCACTGTCAGCATTTAGGAAGTTAAGCTAGGATGGTCTAGACTGATATCCTTGGTAGCTTTTGGCAGTCAGTCATCAGAGACTGTTGCACAATTTACTTTGCCATATATCGGTAGTTGAAAGTTTCTGTCAGGCTGTAAGCAAAAGAGTTGTGCTAATAGTATTTGTGGAATATGGCTGAACGTTATCTTTAGTGTTCCACAGGATAGTGTTCTGGGACTCATACCGTTTAAACTTTTGTATGCTTTAGATATAATGCTTGTTGTTAGCTCTGTTGTTTATAGTTACACTGATGGCGTTATAGCTGTTGCTGTCGAGGAAAAGTCTATTGTAAATGACTATATCAACAGAGATCTTGCAACTGCTGACAGTGAGGAAGACGAAGGCAATGATTGCTGGCAAATCGAGGAGTGTTTTCCATCCTTATTTTAATTAGCTTACCAATGTTCATTAACAGAATGGCAATTTTAACCAAATCCTGTGTTAGATCGTTTATCTTGCCCTTGGTAGAGAACTGTTCACCTGTGTGGGGACCAGCTCTCTGCTCACCATCCAGCTGTCAGAGTGGCAGAGTTGTACGCTGATCCTAACCTACTAGACCTGCCACGAGTTTGTTTTATGAAATTTACAAAGAGATAACATAGATAAATAAAAAAAAACGCAATATCCATTTTTGCCTGCTTGAAATATCTGGTGGTCTTAAAGGGACATGAGCGGCAGTCCGTGCTCAAGTAACTATGATAATGATGATAATGATTAAGAAATAGTATTAGTAATAATAATAGTAATAGTGATGATAATAATAACGACAGTAATGATAAATTAACATTGTTTATTATCATAATACTTGTCATAATACTGATGTTAAAGTAACCATGATGATATTGATAGTAACTACCATTATGATAACATTAATAGAATTGTTATGATAATAATTATAATCATAATGGTGATATTAACAATAGTAATTCTAATAGCTTACTTGAACTGGAAAGAAGAAAACAGGCGGCCTGGAAATGTTTTTTACATGAATAGGATCGTTAATGGGGAAAATAGTAGAGGCTGTCAAGAAGAATGGTCAAATTAGGTGGTTTTAAGACGATATCCTTTTCAAGAAAGTTAAGAATTTATTATACTATATTTATTTTCACTTCGGAATTTACTTGAGGAATTAGTATAAAAAAAAAACACTGTTGAAATGTTACTATTATATATAAGAAAAAAATTGATCTTTGTTAAAGGACAATGCTTATTACGTTTTGACTGTGTTCGAATTTTACGACCAGTTAAGGAATTATGCCGAAGTAGCGAACAATAACGTCAAACGGAAAACAGACATCCAGAAGGCGATGGAGGATGTGAAGGAGCAGCTGTCGGATTTGCTGACTAAAAAAGATGTGTGAGCAAAGGTTATCTAGACTGGAGTGTTTTTTCGTTCATAAAAAAAAAAAAAAAAAAAAAAAAAAAAATGTTGACTTTAAAAGTGATTTGTTGTTCATTTTTCCACCTGTAAACACCATTCCATAGTAAAAGTAACGAATGATAATCATAATCTCAACAATACTAATAACGATAAGTAGATAAATCAATAAATGGTAATTAAAATTAAAAATTCATAAGCCAAATCACGTCATATACCAAAACATTCTCCCCAGACGTTGTACATAAAAACGGGCCCCGTGAAGGACATTGGTGTTGAGCAGTGAAAAGCGGAATTTCTTTATTCATGTTCGATGTCTGTATGAGAAAGAGGAATTTCGTAAGATGGAGAGAATAGAGAGGGAGGGGGGGGGGGGAGAGTGAGGAGAAAAGATCAGAAGAGAAGGGGGTCGGGGAAAGAGATGGAAGAAGATAATGAGAAAAGAGAGGGAAAGACTAGAAGAGGGGAGGCGGCTAAAGGAAAAGTAAGGGAGAGAGGGACACACACACACAGATAGGCGGTAACAAGACAGAGACGGAAGCAGAGAGAGACAAGGCGAGGGAAAGAGCAGGGAATGAATACGAGCGAGTAATTTCTCGTCTTTGAAAATTAAAATGCAAATCTCCCGCCTAAAAAATCTCGCAATCTTCTTTCTCGAGACGGAGCCGCTACTGGGGGAGTGGGAGGGGGAGGGGGTCAGATTCTATTTGCTTACGTGGATAACTCCGTAGATTTTTTTCCTATTCCTTTTTATTTCATTTATCATTTATTTTTATTCTATCTTTTTTGTCTTCTTTTTTATCTATTTGTTTTATTCTGTTTTGATCTTTTTCCGTTCTTCTTGCTCTCGTTTCCTATACATACTCAACCTTTCCCTCTCTCTTCTCTTTCGTTCTCCTTCTCCTTTCTCCCTATGTCCTTTCTTTCATTTCACTTTGTCCCTTCCTCAGACTTTCTATATTCCATCCCGTTCCTCTCCCTCCTCTTTCTGTTTCCCTTTCACTCCTTGTCACTTCTCACTTCTTACTCCCCGTTCCTTTTCCATCCCTTTCGTCCTTTCACCCCTCCCCTTCTTCCTTTTCCTCCTCCACCCTCCCCCCACCATACACTCCTTTCCCTGTGAGGGTGACTCCCTTGCATCGGCTCCCTCTTTCCGCCCTCCCTTTGTCTTCTCTCTCCTTTATCTTCAACCTTCCACTCTTCTCTCTTACAGCAGTTCACCCTTTCTCCCATTCCTTCCTTAGGCAGGAAAGGTTACAAAGAGATCAGCTCCTTCCCTACACCCTCCCCTGCCTTCCCCAAATACAGTTGTCTTCTTCCTTTTCCACCTTCTCTCCCTTTCACCTTTTTCCTTCACTACCTCCAACTCTTCCCCCTACCATTCCTTCCCTCCTTCCATCCCCTCCACTATCTCTTCTCTCCCTTCCCTCCCTAATCTCCATCCTTCTCTCCTCCATCCCTTCCTCCCCTCCCCATCCTCCTTATCCCCCATCCATCTCCACCTTCCCTCCCCTCCCTCCCTCTCACCTCCTTCCCTAACCTCCCCACCCCACCCCGCACTCCCTAACTTCCATTCATCCCTCCCCCCACTCCCCTCCTTCCCTAACCCCATCCCTCTCTCCTCCTCTCCCTCCCTCCTTCCCCTCAATCCTCCCTGCCCTCCCTCCCTCTCCCCTCCTTCCCTTCCCTTCCCTCCCCTTTCCCCTCCCTCCCTTTTTCCTCCTCTCTTCCCTCCCTCTCTCCCTCCCTAACTTCCCTCTCTCTCTCTCTCTCTCTCTTTCTTCCCTCCCTTTTGCCTCTCTCCCCTCCCCTCCTTTCTCCTTCCCTCCCTCCCTCCATCCCTCCCTTTTTCTCCCACCCTTCTTCCCCTTCCCTCCTCTTCCCTCCCCTCCCTCCCTAACCTCCATCCACCTCTCCTCATTCCCTCCTTTCTACAGGGTAGTTAGCAATGAGGTTAACACCTTGGCATCAGCTGTCGGTAATCCCGGATCACCTCCCATATTGACACTCGAGCGCCGATGCCTGATCTTGTGCAACCTTTCCCCGCGCCAGATGCTGCGTTCCCAGCCATCATCATCATCATGTCTCTCTCTCTCTCTCTCTCTCTCTCTCTCTCTCTCTCTCTCTCTCTCTCTCTCTCTCTCTCTCTCTCTCTCTTTCTCTCTCTCTCTCTCTCTCTCTCTCTCTCTCTCTCTCTCTCTCTCTCTCTCTCTCTCTTTCTCTCTCTCTCTCTCTCTCTCCCTTCTCTCCCTTCTCTCTCTTCTCTCTCTCTTCTCCCTTCTCTCTCTTCTCTCTCTCTCTCTCTCTCTCTCTCTCTCTCTCTCTCTCTCTCTCTCTCTCTCTCTCTCTCTCTCTCTCTCTCTCTCTCTCTCTCTTCCTCTCCCTTCTCTCTCTTCTCTCTCTCGTCTCCCTTCTCTCTCTTCTCCCTTCTCTCTCTTCTCCCTTCTCTCTCTCTCTCTCTCTCTCTCTCTCTCTCTCTCTCTCTCTCTCTCTCTCTCTCTCTCTCTCTCTCTCTCTCTCTCTTTATCTCTCTTCTCTCTCTTCTCTCTCTCTTCTCTCTCTCTTCTCCCTTCTCTATCTTCTCTCTTTGTCTATCTATACCTATATTTATCTGTCTATCTCTCTCTCGCTCTCTATCTATCTATCTATCTATCTATATATATATATATATATATATATATAGCTAGTAAAATTTGGTTGTTTCATCATTTGTAAACGAATGGTGAAAGATCCAAATCAGAAAGGAATGAAAGAAAATGATGAGGGGAAGTCAGGAGAAGTGACAGGAGAACAACGTAGGGAGGGGGTGGATGGAAAAGGAAAAAGTAAGGAGCGTATTGGGAAAGAGATAGAAGGAGCAGTAGGAAAGAGGCAGGCGAAGGAGAGAGTGGGGGTATGGTTAGGGAGAGGAGAAACTAAGGAAGGAGCACATGGAGGGGGGCAAGGAGAGGAGGGGGAGGAAAGGGTGAGCAGGAAGGGAGCGGAGGGGAGAGGAGAATAGGGAAGTGAGATCTATTTAAAGTCCATGTACCCAGCATGTTATTGGCCAAGGATTAAGTGACCGACAATATGTATATATTTACATGCAGAGAGTGTAAAGGGAGGGGGAAAAGCTAAGAGGGAGAGAAAGGCGAAAAGAGAGAGATGGAGAAAGACAGGGCTAGGGATAGTGAAGAAAAGTAAATGATACACTGAAGAAAAAAAAATTGAAGAATGCCACACAAATTTAGAAGTAAAAAGAAAGAGAGGTTAATAAGGAATAAAGATAAAAGACAGAAGCTGCATGCGCTGTAGATGAGTGAAGCCAGAACCTATGAAGACATGGAACGGACTGACGCAATAGAACAAAAAAAATAAGAAGACAAGAGACTAGAATGTAGCAAATGGACATGTGTTATGTCCTCAGGGAGCCCTACCTATCAAGAAGGGTGCCTTAAGAGCCAAGGCGCTTTCCCATGAAGGTCGGTGGACATCCATAGGGTAAGCCCACTCCCTGATGTCAAATTCCCACTACTTGTTATAAACAAGATATATGACCATTCGGAATGTCTCGATAAATGTCCCACAACAGGAAAAAGGCTCAATAATTCAATACAACTAGTAAAGACTATCTATATGATCAAAGATTATGCAAAAGAACAGAGTAAAAGAACAGTCAAGATGCAGTGGAAGGGTGGAATTAAAGGGAAAACTACAGCAGGAGATACATGAAATAGGTATAGCCCAGTAGAAGTACCACAGGCCTTATTTTTTCAGGGTCCAGCTCGTCTGTAATCAATAGTACCAGCATAGCTCAAAATTAATATTTTTTTCTTCTTGCATGTTTCTGAACTGGCCTGCCTCGTAGTAGGTTGATATATATATATATATATATATATATATATATATATATATATATATATATATTTATATACATATACACACAAACACACACACACACACACACACACACACACACACACACACACACACACACACACACACACACACATATATATATATATATATATATATATATATATATATGTATATATATATTTATATATGTGTGTGTGTATCTATCTATCTATCAGTATATATATATAATAATAATGATAATAATAATAATAATAATAATAATAACAATAATAATAATAATAATAATAATAATAATAATAATAACTGCCAGAAGGTGAGGAAACAGAAACACCCGGATTAGAGTAGAACAACGATTATTAATGCTCAAACAAAGTCAGATATTCAGTAGAGTAATAAGACAAGAAATGAAAATCAAAACAAACAAATTAATGCCATGAACGTTATAAAAGGGCAAACCATACTGAAAGACCATAAATCGCTTGCTTGAGAGAAGTGTTAAAGAAACAAACAAGCAAAAGACCGGGCTGACAGCCACCAAGCGC
Organism: Penaeus chinensis; assembly: GCF_019202785.1. Taxonomy (NCBI): domain Eukaryota; kingdom Metazoa; phylum Arthropoda; class Malacostraca; order Decapoda; family Penaeidae; genus Penaeus; species Penaeus chinensis. The sequence continues at coordinate 30,524,057 of NC_061819.1, read as the reverse complement.
ACGGCTTCAGCCCGAGGAGTATTCTTATAGTTTCAGCAAACCTGCAAACGCGTGATTTTATTAAGAAACAGTAATACGAGCACACACATCAAACACGCCATGCATCATCTATGAAGGAGGAAAAATGCTGAGTTACAGGATAACACGTTACAAAAAGATAGTGGGATATATATATACCTTTTCGCATTAAAAAAAAGAAACTGAGATATATGTTTTATCTCAAGGGAGTATGGAAATAGAGCAGAAAGAGGGAGAAACTGGGAAGGTTGTGTGCAAATGGAGGACAGAGGATGTGGTGGAGAAGGCAGAGTTGGAAGAGGGGAAGAGGAGGAGTTGAAGAGGTGGAAGGAGAGGTCAGAGAAAAGAAGACGGTGCGGGAGAAAGAGGAAGAATTATAGGGTGAGTAGAAGAATGAAAACATAGGATAATGATGATGTCAACGGGAAAGAGGGAAAAGGAGATGAAACAGAATGATAGGAGAGAAACCAGAAGTAGAAGGAGAGGAAGGAGGAAGGGGACAAGGGAAGCGAGGGGAGGAGAAAGGAGAGAGGGGAGGGAGGGCAAAGGAGAAAGGGGAGAGGGGAGGGAATCACCCGCTGGTGCAAGCGGTGGCGGTTCCCAGGCCAGTTGATCGCTCGCTTTATTAGCTTCTGGGCATATTGACACCCGGCCTCACCCTCACCAGGGCGGAGAAGGAAGGAAGGAAGGGAAGGAAGAGGAGGAGAGAAAGGAGAGAGAGGACGAGGTAATGAAAGAGACAAACAGAGACGGGAAGGAAAAACGGATGAAATTGGGAAGATCGACTGAAAACGAGGAATATTGGAAGGGAGAAGAGAGACAGAGTAGGGTTTTGAGAGAGGGGGGGAATAGACAGACAGAGAATGAGAGATAAAGAGGAAAAGGAAAGTGAGAGAGTTAAGAAAGTGGGATTAGGTAGGAAATAACGATAAAAGGAAAAACGAATAAAAGGCCGGAATCGAAGGACGGGACAGCGAGGGAAGGAGAGAAGAAAGGGAACGAGAGAATACAAATGTTAGAAGTGAGAAACATGAGAATGGAATAAGTTTAGAAAATTAAAGAACAGGAAGAGTAACGTCTGACAAATCATACATAAGCTGCTGAAGTAGATGATTGATGGGCAGAATTCAGACATGTGAATTCGTGACCTGATGATAAATATCATGAAAAGGAAAAGCAACTGATTTTGTAAATATATCTGCATAGTTAAAAATGTTAAATCATACAGTCAAGTGAGTACCACAAATATCGAACCAGGATTCGATATACCATCGCTCAGTGACCTTTGTTCCCAGATGTACCCATACGCCGCAACAGACAGACACAACCGCTCTGTGTGACGCTAATGTTAACAGTGAAGGAGCCTTAATGGCCACAACCATTGTATAGTGTACCCTTTATATATATATATATATATATATATATATATATATATATATATATATCTGTGTGTGTGTGTGTGTGTGTGTGTGTGTGTGTGTGTGTGTGTGTGTGTGTGTGTGTGTGTGATATATTACTCTCGACACTTACCGCCTATTTCTGAAGTCTCATTAAACATCGCTGTACCAAACGGTAACTGCCATACATTGTCTTTTTTAAAAAATAATCATAATGTGTCTCACTACCACAGTACTATCGAACCTGTTTTGTCAGTTTTTATTTTAAATTTTACCTGGATTTTTCTTTAACTAAAAAAAAATATAAATAAAATTGTTTTATCTCCCTTTTAGACTTTCTCCCTCTATATACCTATGCATTATATGTCTCGTATCTATTTAGCTGTTATTCATCTATCGTGTTCATGTGGTGAAAATGAACATCAATAAATGTTGCTGTTTAGATGTTTTGTGCATCTTTATATGTATTTCCTCATTGTCTGATAGGCATATAAATAAAACACGAATTCTAGTAGAACCATATAACCATTATTACAGTAGCTATGGAAATAGAAAGAATGCAGTGCACAGCTAAAAGGAATCGTGAAAATAAGTCTATAAACCACTGTCGACTTTAGCTAATAGTATCATCCCCATTATGCCAAACGGAGTTTTGTGTAGATATACCAAAGGAAAATCACCCATAGTGCTACTTCAACATTATCAAGTTCTTATAAAATGCCTTTGGGCATTGTAAGTTTTCATGAAAACTCTGGCTTTTGAATTCTCACTTTCCCTTTGCAATAAAGAACAAAAAACGGGCCTTTGTCACACAGAAGGTATCCTCCCACTTTGAAACCTGAAACTAAAATGAGTGTCAGTCTCAATTACAATCGCTGGGAATATTCTGTTTCTGTGTCACAGTGTGGAGTGGATGTTAAAAGAGAATAGGAAAAAGAGAGAGAAAGTGATATGAGAAAACAAGATAACGAGAAAAGAGAAAAAAAAAATGAAAAGGAAAAGTGAGTTCGCGTGTGTCTTGCGGAGGGAGGAGAGAAAAAAAGGAGGGAAGGGGAAGTAAAGACGGATAAAAGTGGCAAGTAGTTAGATTAAAACTCTGAGATAAACACTTATAATCCTTATACATCAACACTGTAATTTGTTTTATATTCCACTAATAATTAATAATATCTCTGCACTTTCTTATTGATGAGAGTTGATAAAAGAAAACGGTGATCTCCACATCAATGTTGCTTTAATACATTATATTTTAAGGATTAAGATCTAAATGCTGATGATTGTCCAGATTACCAAATAGATTTGCTCTTTTGCTTATATTCAGCGGCTTTTGATGAAGCAACCACTAAATATATACTTAGTGTGTATAGTGAGACAGACAGATAGATTACTTGTAATATGATGTTATCAATCGAGGTAAGAACACATCTAGTTGGGATATGATTTATGA
>NC_061819.1:30468695-30471195 GCF_019202785.1 Penaeus chinensis | reverse complement strand
TTTTTCAACATATGTTTATCTTTGGTTATTTTATTCATTAATTGCTGATTGTTTCATGTTACAAATTTTAGAGAAAAAAAAAAACTGTTTTACCTTTTTTTGTGTTTTTTATATTTTTTTTATAGGTATTGTGACTGCCACTCTGTCTGCAAGTCTGAGCAACATCATTGGTTCTTCGAGAGTTTTAGCTGCTTTGGTGAAAGACAACATTTATGGTAAGACTGAGAAGCTTTTACTCCTTTACATAAAGGAGGAGAAATTGGCAGAAACTATAGTGTCTTATCTTCCACTTATAAAGTGGAAGATAATTAACTTGTGTTGCCATCTTATAGATTTCTTTGAGATTTTTTTCCATATAATATTATTTTATGGGATAGATATCTCATCCACAATGAAAAAACATCAATTTCTGTATATTTAGTAATTTCTGTGGTGGTTACTCATACTTATCACTTGCTGTCAAAAGTTCAAGTACTACTGAATGAAGATTGGAAATATGCATTCTCTGCTGGAGTTACTTCATTATATACATATATAATATATTTATATATATATATATATATATATTTATATATATATATATTTATTACACACACACACACACACACACACCCTCACACACACACACACACACACACACACACACACACACACACACACACACACACACACACACACACACACACACACACACACACACACACACTTATACACACAAACACACACTTATACACACACACATATATACACATAACATACATATATATATGTATATATATAGTATACATATATGCATATGTATACATGTATGTACAGATATGTACATATATTTATATATATTTATGTGTATACATACATATATAAATATGTATACATAATACATACATATACAAACAATATATATATATATATATATATATATATATATTATATATATATATATATATATTTATTACACACACACACACACACACACACACACACACACACACACACACCCTCACACCCTCACACATAAAACACACTCCACACACACCCACAAAACACAAAAACCCACCAAACACACAACAACACACCAACACACACAATACAAACACACACACACACAAACCCAAACACCAACACACACCACACCCAACAACTACCACAACACAAACTCACCACACAACACAACCACAACATCACAAACCAACCAACAAACCAACCTACACAACACCACACAACAACACACACCACAACAAACACACACCACACACAAACACACACACTAACACACAAACAACAACACAAACACACAAAAACACACACACACCAAATACAAACCAACACACACAACACACACACAATCAACACAAACCAACAACCACCAACACCACAACACAACACCCCACAACACACACCACACACACACAACACAACACACTACACCATACACACACAAACACCACACACACACCACACACACACAACACACCAACAACCAACACACACACACTACACACAACCACAACACCACACATAACACAAACATACAATACCACACACATACACACACACCAAACACACAACACACACTACAACACAACACACACAACCACACCAAACCACACACATCAACAACACACACCAACCCAACCTACAACACACACAACCAACACACACAAACACCACAACACACAAACCACACCACAACACCACACACCAACACACCCACACACCCACACACCCAACACACCACACACAAACACACACACACACCACTCACACCACAAAACACCACACCACCACACATACACAAAACAACAACAAACAAAACACACCACCACACACCAAACACAACAACACACACCACACACCACACACACAACACCACCCACACACAACCCAACACACACAAACATACACAACACAACACACAACACACCCACCCAACACAACACACACCCACACACACACACAAACCACCACACCACCACACAACACACAACACCCACACACACACCACACCACACCACACACTCACCACACCACACACACAAACACAAACACACCAACACACACACCCAACAACACACCACAACAACACCACACCACCACCACCAACACACACCACACACACACCAACAACACAAACAACAACAACACACACACACACCCACACCACACCACAACCACACACAACCACAACCAAACACCACAAAACAAACCAAAACCACACACACCAACACATCACACCACACACCACAACCAAAACACCACACCCACACCACCACACACCAACAACACACAACCAACCACACACAACAACCCACCCCACACAACCACACACAACCAACAAAACACCACCAACACACCACCCACAACCACCACACAACCACACACACACAACAACACACCACCAACACACACCCCCCCACACCACCACAAAAAAAAAAAAAAAACACCACCACACACCAACACACACAACACCCAACAAACAACACACACACACCACCACCAC
>NC_061819.1:30461195-30466195 GCF_019202785.1 Penaeus chinensis | reverse complement strand
GCCTCTTAAACTATAAAAGCAACCCAGTTGGAGCTGTGCTATTCTCAGCTATTTTTGTAGAGGGAGTCTTACTCATTGGAGAATTAAACACCATTGCTTCCTTCACCTCTATATTTTTCCTCTTGTCCTATCTTTCAACAAATTTGGCTTGCCTTGGACTGGAGTGGGCAAGTGCTCCCAACTTTAGGTAATTTATGGGTTTTTGTTATTGTTATAGTGAAGATCATGATGTGTGATCATGCTAATGCAGACAGGGCAAGGTTGGCTGAACTGATGTATTAAATGCACAAAGTGAATATGCTATTGATGCTGATTTGTGAAGCTTTATTGGTTAAAATTAAGAACACAACTTTTTCATACTAATAAGTTTAGATAAATACCTACTAAATTCCATCCTCCAATCCCTCCAAACAGGCCAACCTTCCGTTACTTCTCGTGGTGGACAGCATTGCTGGGGATCATTGCCAATGGAGCTATGATGTTTGTCATCAGTCCAACTGTAGCTGGGATTTGTATTATCCTCCTGCTCATCCTTATTATCATCCTCCACCTGCAGTCTCCTTCTGAGCAACACCAGTGGGGTTCCATATCACAAGCACTTATTTTCCATCAGGTTTGTGTGAGATATCAATCTTTTGATAGGTATCTAAAGTAGAGATTGGAAGTTATTTTCAAGAATATATAAGAAAAATTCATATAAAGTTTGTTTTTTTCTAATTAGCTCTGTTTTGCCTTTTAACTTATTATTGATACTGACAGTATAATAGACATAGTACATTTTTATAAATCTTATATAAAGAAGGTTTATTGAAGGATAAACAGTTATTCAAAACTCTCATTTTTGGACAATTTTTCAGGTTCGTAAGTACCTTCTCCTGCTTGACTCGCGCAAAGACCATGTGAAGTTCTGGAGGCCACAGATATTGCTGATGGTGGCCAATCCACGTTCAGCCTGCCCACTCATTGATTTCACAAATGACCTGAAAAAGTCTGGGCTTTATGTTCTTGGACACGTAAAGGTTGGTCGATTTACTTGTTTGGTTGTTCTTTCAATATTATTTCTTTATTACACACAAATAATGATGATGATAAGAGTTTAAAAAAAATCACAGGCTTCTAAATTTTAATTGGTTGGAAAATGATATTTGGAACAGGCTATCTATTCAGTCTGTTTTGTGACATTTGAAAACCATGCCAAAGGTCTAGACAATGTAATTTGATGGTTTTGCTGATAAAATCTGTATCCATTATTACTATTTACTTGTTGAAGTAAGATCAAAATTGTTATTTTTCCTCTTTATGAAGGTTGGGGACTATGATAGCGGAATAGATCCTGCTGGTGAAGATTACCCAAAATGGATGGCTCTGGTGGATCATCTCAAGGTGAGTTTATTAACCCACTGCCACTGGGATGGCATATACAGTTGTCTTCACATATACCTAATACACCTGTTTTTGGTGGACAGAAGTGTTATTACACTTGTATTATGTATGGTTTGATTAGATTATTCAAATACTATTAGACATTAGTTCACCAACTTTGGAACTTTACTTTTGTTCATGAATGCTGTTACAATGTCTGTGTATAGATAAACACAGAAATAGCTAAAACAAAATATCCTGACATTGGTTATGAATAACCTAATATAGGTTGTAGTTTTAATGGGTAGCTGGGGATGGGGGGCTGTGCCCATGGTTGATGGGGTATGGTTGGTGAGGACAGTTATATGAACTTCCAGTAAACATCCAGAGTATGTTGCAAATGCTTTTACATAAACACATGACATAATATCTACACTCTTATGCACACACAATTTCACACACATACACATATCTAGCTGGGGAAAACTGTGGCTAATACTCTTTATGGTAGAATTATCAAAATATTTTGTATGTGAGAAATTTCCATGCATATTTTTTCAGGGTAATCTTTCAATTATTTGATTCAGATTTCATATCAAAAGAATCTCATGCTATATTTCATTCAAGCAGTAGTGTGAGAACATAGGGTGTACCAAGTTCAAGTACAGGCAACTTGACATTACATGTCCACAGTGATTTTAGATCATTCATTGCATTTACACATTGATGGCTCTACATGAACTTAGTCCCCAGGAACTCAGTTACTAGTTACTTACTAGTCTTGTCTGTTTTCTTTTTTTCCTTGATTTTCAGATTTAAATTTTTATTTTTTTATTTTATTGCTACTAGTATTTTAGAGACATTATGATAATCATAACAGTATCAAAATTAATAGCAATAGATTTTTTTCTAAAAAAAAAAATGGAATGAGAGAATCAGGTGAGGTCACATAGGGCCTACTAATTGATTCCTTAGTGACTTAGCATTTATTGAAACATTTATGTGTAAACAGAATTCACAAAACTACAGTGGCAGTTCATGTACCTGGCAGCAGTTGGTTAATTTACTTTTTCACACGTTTTATTGGAATTAGACTAAGATTTTTTTCAGAAATGGTATAGTTTTTGGACTGCTAGAAAGAATTTTACCATGAAAGATTATAATAGAACCAGTCTATATTTTTATATTACAGATAAGTTTGAGATATATCTTGGGGTATGGAGACCTCAATCCTTATATCTGCTAATAGCATAGAATCACATATTTTACCTTCGCCTTATTCTCAGGTGAAAGCATTTGTGGAAGTAACAGTTGGTCGCAATGTACGGGAAGGTCTTCACCATCTGGCACGTGTGGCTGGACTTGGGGCCATGAAACCCAACACTATCATCCTTGGCTTTAGAGATAATGCTCCCTCGCATGATTTCTTTACCAGGTGCGTCATGAATCTGATATGAGTTGATGGTGTAATTTCATTGTTATAGTTGTTATTATGCTGTGTATTTTATTATAATCATTTTTATTTGTCTCTATAATAAGTTTATATTAAGGCAAGCTGGTTAAGTTAAAATGAACATTTAATACCACAAGAAGTAAATGTTTGTGTTTTTCCAGTTCTAGAACAAGACAGTTCCATGTTATATAGTTGATAAAGCTACAGTTACCATTTGTGTTATATATATGTTATGAATCTGAGATTTCAGAAACAAAATTGTTGCTCCACTTGCCTTTATCTCTGATGATTTTAGCATAAGAAAAAATCCTTTTTTTTTTTTTTACTTTTATGACAAGTTTAGTGGTGAGTCACATGTTTCTACTATTTTTAGTAATGAATTTTTAAAAAATGTGTACCTTTTGATCAAGTGTTGTGTATTCTTGGTATATCTATCACATTTTGAAGAATAGTTTTTTTTTATGGTTTTACTTATTTGTTAATATTTAACACATATTACCAAGTGTTTTGTTTACAGTGAAATCTTATGAACTTTAACAGATTATGGTTTAGCTAGAGAAAGATTTCTAATCCCCTAAGAAAATTGGCAGAGGGTGTTTGCATTTGTTCAGTGACATCAAAATGGTGCTTCATGCATTCTTGAATCCAGTCTTTAACGATTCTCTTGAAATGAAGCAGGGAAAAGTTCTTAAATGTTCATTTTTTCTGCCCTCTACCTGATAGATTCAGGGTTCCCGGGGCCAAAGGTTACGGCTCAATTGATGCAGAGGTTGGAGATGTCTCAGTGTTTGGGTAAAATTTTTTCCCTCAACTCATATGTTTGTGTCAGACTGATCTGTACAGAATTAATTTTGTGGTTCTGTAGTTTTGACTTTTGATTATTATCGTCCTTAGTCTTCAATATATGTTTTTCCTAGATGAGCAGAAAACATGGACTACCATTGTGGATATGTTTTTGTATTCATACGTGTGTGTGTGTGAGTGTGTGCGTGCGTGCGTGCGTGGGTGTGTGTGTATGTACAGATATGTGTGTAGACTTGCACAAGTGTGTGTGCTTGCAAGTGTGCTTAAGTGTCTATCTCTGTATACAGAGTAGTTGAATGATTGAGTGAGAAAGAGAAGAAAAAGGAGAGAGACATAATGTGTGTGTGTGTGTGTGTGTGTGTGTGTGTGTGTGTGTGTGTGTGTGTGTGTGTGTGTGTGTGTGTCTGTGTGTGTGTCTGTGTCTTTACACATGTGCCTGTGTACTTGTGTGCATATATGTGAACATATGTGCATATATGTGTACATATGTGAGTGTATGTGTACACATGTCCCTGTATGTGTACATGTGTGTGTGTGTGTGTGTGTGTGTGTGTGTGTGTGTGTGTGTGTATTTGTGTGTGTGTGCACCTGTATGTGTATGTGTGTACATGTGTATGATCATACATGTGTGTGCCCCTACATGTGTGTGTGCCCGTGTGCGCATCTGCATATGCCATTGTGCATGTGTGTTTGCCTGTTTGTGCCCGTGTGTGCGTATGTGTGTATGCCATTATGCATGTGTGTTTGCCTGTGTGTGCCGGTGTGTGTGTGTACGTGTGTGTGTACGTGATAAATCTTTGAATCATCTGTATATGACCTGATTGCAAGGAAAATGGAAGTGACTTGGTATTGATGAAAATGATGCTGTTGCAGCAGATTGCTTTCAGTTATTATTAATATTAGAAAATTATAACAACAATTACAGCCATGAATAACAGTAATACTTATCATTATCATTATTGCTATCATTGTCATCATAATCATTATTGTTATTATTATTGTTATCATCTTTATCATTATTATTATTATTATTATTATTGTTATTATTATTATTATTATTGTTTATTACTTATTATTATTATTATTATTATTATTATTATTATGATTATTATTATTATTATTATTGATATTTTTATTGAAATTATTGTTAATATTATTATATTTAATAATATTACTACTACTATTATTATTATTATGGTAATGATGGTGATAATGATAATGATGATGTTGATTGTGATTATTTTTATCATTATCATTGTTATTATTGTTAGCATTAGTATTACTAACATTGTTAGCATTATATTTATTATTATCATTATTATTATTATTATTATTATTATTATCATTATTTTCTCTTATCTTATCTTATTTTATCTTATCT
>NC_061819.1:30438695-30441195 GCF_019202785.1 Penaeus chinensis | reverse complement strand
GAATCCACTTTACTCACCACACTTTAAAATTATTTATAGGGTGTCGCATAAATTTCATAACTGGTTTGTGTCCTCAATATGAAGAAAACAAACAACGGAGAACAGTTCGAGGCGCCGCGACCGAGTAACGGTTCCTGTGGCTAAGTAAGACAGCCACCTGCGATTGTGCTCACACACTCACGCACGCACGCCCCCCCCCCCCCTCCACATATATGTGTGTGTATGTATATATATGTATGCATGTTTGTATGTATGTATGTATGTTTGTATATTAATGTATGTATGTTTGTATATGCATGTATGTATATATTTCTATATGTATGCATATAAAAATTTATATATACACATACATCCATACATACATATATATATATATATATATATATATATATAGACATACCCACACACACACACACACACACACACACACACACACACACACACACACACACACACACACACACACACGTACATACACAGACACATACATATATACATACATTCACATATATATGTATATATATATACATATATATGTGCATATATATACACATATATGTATATAAAGTTAATTAATATGTGTAAGTGTGTGTGTGCGTGTGTACAGTACACACACACACACACACACACACACACACACACACATATCTATCTATCCATATATATATATAGATAGATAGATTGATATAGATATAAGTACAGATATAGAGATAGATAAATAGATAGATAGATAGATAGACGGAGAAAGAGAGAGAGAGAGAGAGAGAGAGAGAGAGAGAAATTGATATATATATATATATATATATATATATATATATATGTATGTGTGTGTGTGTGTGTGTGTGTGTGTGTGTGTGTATAGACTGGTAAATAGATATGTGTATACATATATATATATATATATATATATGTATATATATAAATATATATATATATATATATATATATATATATTGTATGTCTGGGTGTATATGTCTGCATGCAGTAATATATGAGTGTCTATCAGATGAAATTAAACCATGATGATTATAATTCAGGTCTGAGATGAAGTGTTTCCTACACCATTTGTAAACACATTACTGAGTTTTTGCTTGTGTATATCACGTCTGTATTTTAGAGGACTGAAGAATAAAAAGAAGTAAATTGATGCGGATAACGTCAGAGGAGAAATAGTGACTCTGAAGATGCACATCTTAAAAGTCTTTTTTCATAAATGTTTTATCAATATTCACAACTCTTGCGGATTCACCAGATGAAACAGAATGATTAAATACATCTTTGTCAGCACAGCAACATTCTGTGAAAGTCACTCTACAAGAGTTTATTTGTGCCTGCATTAAGTAAATTGGAGTAAATCGCAGAACTTCAGTAATATTGAACACATCAAAGTTGAATAGATTAACCAAAATAGATTATGAAACAATTATTAAACAATGATAACGGTGGGTACCACGCTGCGCTCTCATGCAGAAAAGAAACCGACTTATTTATTCTCAACTTTCTCTCAGTTAAGCCCTCATAATGTCTCCCTTTCCATCTCCCCTCTTCCTTTCCTACACCACGCCATGTCTTTCTCTTCCATCTCGTTTATTTATTACGATCTCTTCTCTCCTCCCACCCCTTGCCCGCATTCCACCCCTTCCCCTCCTTCTTCCTCCTCATCTCCTTCCCCCATTCTCTCCCCACAACTCCTTCTTCCTCCTTCCCTTATAGAACGAAAATCAAAAAAATTTATCTTGTTTTTCTCTATTTTCCTTTTTTTATTGATATTAAGTACGATAGCTGAAAGTCGGGTCAATGTATGGCGTTCGATTTGTTGAAGAAGACTTTGCGTGTGTGCGTGTGTACAACTGTACACACACACACACACACACACACACACACACACACACACACACACACACACGCACACACACACACACATATATATATCTATATCATATATTCACATATACATACACATATGCACTTAATCATGATCATTGCTTTAACTGAATCTCTTCTTACCACACTAGACATTCCAATGTTGTAACATGCATTTATTTTCTGTGGTTTACCTGTTTATTCGTCTCTTCTTGCCACACTAGACATTCAAATGTTGTGTTGTCTATCCCCTTCCACAAGAACTATGCATTGTTGTAACACTACCTTTCATTACTAACGATTGTCACATGATAAGCATGTGATATATACCCATCTTTAGACCACTGTAGGAGATGACAGATAGACTCCCTGCGGGATGCCAAGGAGAAACACCTCGCTCCTCGGCGCAGCTGTACTCCATCATTACTTTGCAATAAAGGAATCAAGACATCTTGGTTGTTTGCCTTACACCCGAAACTCGCCACCTACCATACTCTTGCTCATACAACGCCTTCTCAATACCTGCTCCGCATCAACAGCACTCCCTACCAAGCACGCAATACTTCGTAATAGTATGAGCCAGTCCTCCTGCTGAGATATCTCCAAGACCAGATAACCGATGCTGCCCGCATAGTTG
>NC_061819.1:30428695-30433695 GCF_019202785.1 Penaeus chinensis | reverse complement strand
TATATGTATATATATATATATATATATATATATATATATATATATATATATATATATACTCGGGACCTCGTGGTCCCGAGTTCAATTCCTCGTCGCGGCAGTCGTAAAAATGCCTGCGCTCTGACTGCTGGCTTGAGCCCGCAGTTAAGCCCGACATATCGCCTTGAGAAGTCAAACGCCGAATCGCGGTTGATTAGGAAGGGCCTCCAATCAGGCAAGGATGAGACTGCCATATATCCTCTCAATAGCCTATGTCCTGCAGTAGAATGAATGGCTGTTAAAGAAATATATATATATATATATATATATATATATATATACATATATACATGAGGTGCACTCACACAAAAAAGAGAAAGAAGCTTGAAAGAAAACCAAAGAAATAACGTTAACTTTAGGATTCCGTGACAAAGAAAAGAAAAAGAAATCTGAAAAATTACACCAACAGTTCGGTCATCCCACATCCAAGAGGAGTTCAAAGAATTGGTGGCAAGTAAAATAATAGAAGAAAGGAGGAATTTATTCCCTACATATTGTAGTCATGGCAACAAGATTCCCAAAATCGTGTGTGACAAAAAAGTAAAGAAACCAAAGAGAAAGGGCAGAAAATTATGGAGACGTGGTTGGGAACTGGTCTAAGAACTCCTGTGATTTTTTTGTGTGACAGTGTTCGAGAGTTTGCCACCAACACATTTCTGGAAATGTGCGAGAACATGAACATTCAAGTAATGCACACTGCAGCATATTCTCCCTTCAGTAATGCCCTTGTGAGCGTAATCATGCATTTATAGATGAAATGGTGGCAGAGCAACCAAAAATGTCTTTAAATGTGACTTTAGCATGGGCAGTCAATGCTTAGAATTGTCTCCCGATAACAGGGGTTTTTACTGACATGTACCATGAGTGATGAACTCCCAGCACTGGAAGGTACATCTAGTGAACTGGTTGGAGAACATGATGCTCGCCATTCGGCATGAAAAGCTTGTATTGCTGTTGAAACCTCCGAGAGAATACGACGTAAGACACAAAGTAAGAACCACAGGTAAAGTATTTATTTAAGTATCTATTTTAATAGAGAATAACAAAAGGCATGGAAAGTTGCAGCCACAGTCATTAGCAAGATGGAAAGCAGTGATTTTGAAATATGGTTCGACTATTGTAAGAGCCCATGAAACACACATTCAAGAAGTTCCATAAAGTTTTGATAGAAATACTGAAGAACGCAGAAATGCACTACTTAATATGGTGAGGCAAAAAAGAGAAAAGGGAGAAAAGGCTAAGACTGAGAAGAAAGAAATAGAAGCAGTTATAAATACAGTGGGAAATAATGTAGAAAATGAACATGGAAGAAAAAAGAAGAGGACAGTGTAATTATTATGAATATTCCAGAGATTGGGCAAAGAGTAATATCAAAGAAAATGCTGTGCATCCTGATTTATAGATATCAATTCAATCAATAAATCAAGTAAATGTCCGTGATCATTGGAACTACGCAGTTGAATGATTTGGACACGGAACTCACTCGCAGTGTATACGATGAGATCCAAAACCTTATGGAACATCCGCATATCATATGAAGTACAATATATGTAACAAGAAAAAAATATGACTGAATATTAAAAATACATTTAAACTTTCCACAGCCTTGCGAAGCGAAGTGTTGTGTATAAACAACATAAGTAGTCAGGTACAATTTTTTGCTTGTAATTAGAAATCATACTAGCATATTATGTACTTTAATGGTTTTCCTGTTTCCTGTGAAAAAAAGAAATCTAAACCTTAGTAAGTCAGTACAAACTTCGATGATATCGTGTTTTGCAGCGACCATGATATAACGTGAAAAATGTGTTATTGGTTTCGGGATGCCTATAGTCGTGCTAGATAATCTACAGGAAAATATAGTAGTTGGAGGAATATTGAGCGTCAAGTAGACACCTGTCAGCCATCAACAAGAACAAAGATATAGAAAATGGGTATCAGTATTGGAAGAGGATGAAATGCAGAAACTCAGTGAAACAGTCATGGTCTGTGAAAATACGAAACATTAGGACTTTGAAAAAAGCAAAACAAGAAGAACTGGCAAGTTGGAAAAGTTGTGGTATAGAGGAGGAAGTTCCAAACATGGGTCAAAAGGCATTGTCAGTCGATGGGTCGTGACAGAAAAATAAGATAAAAGCACGGCTGGTTGCCAGAGGCTTTGAGGATTCTCCTACTGGTAGCAAGGAAATGTTGAGAACTTTTGTTGCCATTCTGTCTTCAAAAAAGTGGGGAGTGAATTCAATTGGCATTAAAGTTGCATTTCGTCAGATTGAAAGGTTTGAGCGTGAAGTGTATAAAGTTCCCCTTACTGAATCAGGTGGTGACAGTGTGTATAGAAATTGTTAAAATACGTATATGGTCTTAATGGTGCAGCTAGGAAGTGGTATCTCACGATTAAAACTTTCCTGTTGATGTATTGGTACTTGGCTGCAAAGTAAATAATCCCAAAGTAGATCTGAGTGAGGTAAATAAGTGTCTAAGGAAAGCTTGTACTTTTGAGAGCTCAGTGTACTTTCCAGGACTTGTTGACATATGCAAGTATAATTTGGGGGCTTTGTGATTTTTCTTGTGGGTGAAAATGGAAATAATTGTCCTTTGTACTGGTTGTGTATAAAACTCTTGCTGCAGAAACATTAACAGCTACCAGAAAGATTATTATGAGCATGATAATTCAAAATATATAAAAAAGAAGGAATTAATTAAGAACAAACAGCACATACATTTTTGTTATCTCTGCAAATTTGAAACCAGTTGCCAAAAAAATCGGCTTATGTATATAAATAACGCTTAACGATCCGAAGCCCTTTCGCTTTACATAAACAAGAGAGAAAAAAATACACGATGTTATGGCAGCTGAGTAGCATGAGAAAAAGAAAAAGAAAAAAAAAAAATACGGAGAGATCTTCCGATATGAGGCCAAAATCATCATATTCACTGGTCTTAAAGATAATTGATGGTCCGGACGAGTTGAAGAGTCTGGTGGATTGTGCCTCGTAAGCGACGCACGACTAGGCACTTGTATTTTACATTAAAGAACAAGGGTTCTTATATATATATATATATATATATATATATATATATATATATATATATATATGTATGTATGTATGTGTGTATGTATATCACACACACACACACACACACACACACACACACACACACACACACACACACACACACTATACCGTGTACATAACCACGATTTGTGTATGACATTAAACATAAACCGATATCTGACACGGCACCGAGGGAGGACCCTGTTGCAGAAACGGTCACCTTAGGATGCTGTGGGAAGAACGTCACCAGAGGCCTGGAGACCAGGATGTTCGTCAGAGCAGGTATTAAGCCGCCCCAGGATATGGAAGGGCGCCGCCTGCCAGGACACCCGTAGATCCAGCGAGGGACCAGGAACTCGCCAGCGCAGGTACCAGTCGCCCCCATGATACTGTGGACGGGCGCCGCCTGCCTGGACGCCCGCAGATCCAGTCAAACTCCAGGAGCTCGTCAGCGCAGGTATCAGCCGCCCTGAGATGCCGAAGAAGACGCTTCCTGCCCGGACTACCGTAGATCCTGACAAAAGAAGTTATGGAGGACCTGTGCGAGACCTTCGAGGACGTGTGGACGTCGAGGACGGACGGATTTACCAAGGACGAAACAAGGACAAGCAGCCACGAAGATGCACCAGGGACAACGCACACGAGAACGAAGTGACTAGTAAGTCATGACCAGCCAAGTTGGGTCCCCCTTGAGGCAAATCTAAAGCGCCTCGAGAGTGAGGCGTTAGTAGGTGGCCGAACAATATACCGTGTACTTAACCACGATTTGTGTTTGACATTAGACATAGACCGCGTGGTTGTTTGCCACGTGGCTCGAAGTCCAGCGGAGAACCATCGCTTCAGCGAGGAGTAGCTGACAAGTTCATCTGACCTTGTTTGGCCTTAGACGTGCCCTAGGTCATCTGATCAGCCTTCCGCCCCCACAGGGCTGGTCGGCGCACCGAACCGCGTACTCGGCACTTACCCAAGACTCGTTTCGTGTGTTACTATCACTTGTACTCATCAGAAATAAAGAGTCAGCCGTTATAACCCCTATGTCTACCCCTTCAAATCAATGTTTAAGGCGTCATCAATAACCTTCTACACACACACCACACACACATACACATACACACACACAAACATATATATATATATATATATATATATATATATGTGTGTGTGTGTGTGTGTGTGTGTGTGTGTGTATGTGTATAAAGACAGACATATATACACATACATGCATACATAAGTAATATATATATATATATATATATATATATATATATATATATATTTGAACTTATATGTATATGTATACATATATGTATATATATGTGTACATACATGCATATATATACACATATATGTATATATATGCATGTATCTATACATATACATACATATGTATGTATATACACTCACACACATATATTTATACATATGTTGTTATTTATCGATATCAATGCGGCATTATTTATTTATCTCTCATATTTATCTCTAAGTCAGTACATCTGACTTAGGATTAAAATTGCTAAACTAATTTCCACGAGGAGTGTGTGTAAAACTCCGCTATCAATACTCTTTATATGAATAGGGTCGTGTGGCATAGTTGGTTTAGTACTGGCCCACCGGTTTCCTATCCGAAGTGACTTGGGTTCAAGTCCTGGTCAGGGAGGGTTGTTATTTATCGCTATCAATGCGGCATTGCATTATTCTATCTTTCTTATATGTATATATATATATATGTGCGTGTGTGTGTATATACATATATATATGTATATATATGTAAATATATATATATATATACATATATATACATATTCATATGTATATATGTATATA
Source organism: Penaeus chinensis (assembly GCF_019202785.1). NCBI lineage: Eukaryota > Metazoa > Arthropoda > Malacostraca > Decapoda > Penaeidae > Penaeus > Penaeus chinensis. The sequence continues at coordinate 30,428,776 of NC_061819.1, read as the reverse complement.
TGTACACACACACACACACACACACACACACATACACACACACACACACACACACACACACACACACACATACACGCATAT
>NC_061819.1:30406195-30416195 GCF_019202785.1 Penaeus chinensis | reverse complement strand
GACCACATCTGAACAGGCGATGCCAATGTTTAACAACGTCATATTATAGGGCATTTTCCCTATAAGTTGCTTTCATTTAATGAAGGTCTTTTGTGGTGTGTGACCACTAAGGTATAAAAACCTGACCACTGTAGCAGAAAATATGCTATGTTAGAAGGACTGGAAATCAACACATGACCTTTAGAAATGTGTTTGATTATGCACGCGAAATTTCAGGGCCCTATTATAAAAAGCAGAAGGCAGGCAATGCCCGACTCTTCACCAGGCGATTCCCTAGCTGGTGCCATAAAACACTTCTTTTGCCTTTGCCTTGCGTTGTCAACCGCCAACTTGATCCCGTTTCCATACCACAAAACTCCGCTTTCAGCTTCGCCAAGAGTTCACAGCAAACAAAATATTGGAGTATACGAAAGCTATACCCCTCTCATCGCCACTTTAGTAAGTAAGTTAAACATGATAGAGTAGAATTATCTTGAAAACCCAAAAATCTAATTATTAAATAACAGGTGAATTTATAAATATTCCATCTTTACTTTGTTGACTTCTAGCTATACATCAGGTAAGATGAGCATTTTTCAGTAAAGTTAAACAGGATGCAGTAGAATTATCTTGAAAAAAACAAACAAAAATCTACATATGTATTTCTTTAGTCACAAATAATTATTAAATAACAGGTGAATATTCCACCTTTAGAAGTACTTTTACTTTGTTGATTTCTAGAATTATACCAGGTAAGATAAATAATCAGGAATATTTTTTAGGAGTCATAAAACATGATTTTCCCATTTATAATAAATAATGACATGCGCAACCAAACTCGACTTGACATTAGCGACTCCAGGCCTCCCGCTCCGGCAAAGGGCAACAAACTTCTTAATGTATATTGGGCATCATAGTGTTTGAACTGGTTCTTGATTTAAGGATTAATTACCAGAGACATTGAAAACCTCCGTCTTGCCAGAATGCATGCACTGGAAGTTTACTCGCCATAAATGAAGGCCATGGCGGTTTTTTGACTGCGCACTACTGTCGTAGATTTTTTCCGAAGTCATTAGACTTCACAGAATTGTCATTTACTTGATTTTAATGGAATCCTAAATAGCATACTTATCATTCATACTCAATAATTTCTAAAATACATTCCATGCCCTTTCAGGGTATTCTAGCCTGTTTATAAAATAGTTTGGAGTTATTTAAATTAGCCTTGTAAAATTATGAAATTACACAAGACATATACTTTATTTCAGAAATGGCAGTGACACTAGATCAAATGGACTGTCTGGAAGTCCTTGAAGATCTTCATGCTGCAGGCCAACATAACATACCAAGAACATGTATCAGTGACAGGATGAATTGTATACGCACATACATTCATATATATGTGCGTGTATGCACACACACACACACACACACACACACACACACACACACACACACACACACACACACACACACACACACACACACACACATATACTGTATATATATATATATATATATATATATATATATATATATGTATATATACATATATATATGTATATATACATATATATACTGTATATATATATATATATATATATATATATATATATAACACATATATTGTGTGTATGTGTGTGTATATATATATGGTCAATGCTTAAGGCCTATCTGGAGTTAGGTCCTCCATTCCTCTTTTAATGAAGCCTGATGGTAATGTTACTTATAGTCAAATTAAGAAAGCTACCTTGCTAGCAGAATACTTTAATTCAAAACAAAGTTTGGAAGATATTGAACTTCCTCCTTCATGTGTGAAATTCATATCGAACAAATTGCAAGTAGAACAATGAAGGGAAGTACAGGAAAACACACGAATATGCCGAAGGCCTTTTCGCATTTACTGCTTCATCGTGGCATACAGACCAAGAGATACATAGAAGTATATATATATGTTGTTGGCGGTCATGTTACGCCGGTGATCAGGTGAGCGACGACCTTGGCTTGTTCGTGGCTCCCTGTTACGGTGTTGAAGTTGTTAGTAGAGTATATGTACGCCGCTTCTTCCATTTTCCTTAGTCGTAGGGGCAGGCCTTGTTTTATGATGGAGGTTTGGGACCGCGAAGGCGCTCCTCCTGTTATGTCGTCGGAGGGCGCTGCGGTGTTAGTCGATTCGTTGTTCGTGGAGGCCTCGTCCTGTCTCTCCTATGTAAACTTTATCGCAGCCGCCGCAAGGTATGCTGTGCACCTGGCTAAGAGGTCTTGCGTCAGCTGCGAGTGTGGGATTATGATCATGTGTGTTTTGTTCTGTGTGGCGTCCCCTCTTGATCTGGACATGATCTTTTCTGCCTTGCGTCAGAGGTGGGCGAGCAATGTGCGAGGGTAACAGAGACGTTGAAAGATATTGCTGACGTGATGCATTTCCTCCTCCAGGAACTCCGGGATGTAAATTCTAAGTGCTTGGAGGAAGAAACCAATGACCACGACTTCTTTGGTTCTATTGCTGTGGGCAGAGAAATAATGCATAAAATCATCTTTATTAGTGAGTTTTCTGTACACAGAGAATACCGGGCCGTCAGGTCTCCTATGGATTACGGTGTCGAGGAAAGGTAGCTGTTCTTTTCTCTCTTCTTCTGTGGTGATTTGTATGGATGGCTGCACTGCGTTTAGTCTGTGAAGGAGGTCTTGAGGGTTAGTCCTGGTCGATACTACAGCGAGGATGTCATCTACATAACGATGCCAAACTATATTCTTCTCCATGATGTTCCGGTAGTGATCAGCCTCAAGGGTTTTCATGAACAGCTGGACGAGGACTGCTGAAAGAGGTGAGCCCATCGGAAGTCCTTGGATTTGCTCGTACTCACGTCCTCGGAATTCGAACAGGCCAAACTCCACGCAGAGGCAGATGAGTGCGACGTAATCATCCCTCGGCAGCGGTAGTTCATTCTCGTCCATTCCTGTCAGCGTTATTTTTGCAGCTTCGATGGCTCCGTCAATCGGTACGTTCGTAAAGAGTGACTTGACGTCGAAGCTGACAAGCTTTTTGCATCTCATCCCGACGTTTTGCAGTTTTGCCATCATATCGGTGGTGTCTGATAGATGACAACCGCTGATGGAGTTTAGGGCACTCGAGAGAGGTGCTGTGATCTTTTGGGCTAACTGGTATGGGGCGCTCCCGGTCCCGTTGGTGATAGGTCTAACGGGGTTTCCTTCTTTGTGGGTTTTGATGTTCCCTTGGATCGTCGGCGTGCGTGGTGTCTCCTCGAGCAGATACAGCAAAGCCTTCCCCTTCTCCGAACATCTGAGGATCTTCCTCACTGCTCTGTTGAACTCTAGGGACCTCGCCTCCCGTTTCCTGTCCTAGCTTTCCTGTAAGTAGAGATATCCGAGAGCAGTACTTCCATTTTAGTGACATAGACAGCGCTATCAATCATAACTACACCCCCACCCTTATCGGCCGGAGCAATGACTATGGAGTCGTCTCTGCCAAGTTCCTGTAGGGCCTTAATGTACCTAGCACGAATGACAGGCTCATGTCTCTGGCGCTGGCGACTGCACAAGTCACAACTCCCTGAAGGAACCCTCTCTCAATTGCAGAGATTTCTGCGGTAGTTGGACTCGATGAAGTAAGCCATGCCTTTTCTACGGGTACCGGTGTCGAATTTTAAACCTAAACCTAAAGTTTGTGAGACAGTTTAACTATAAAGTCATCATGCACCACTATACTTGTCTCAGACCAGCCACTATTAGTACAAGCATCTTCTAACAATCTCTTGTGCCTTGCCTTCTGTAGTTCGTCGTCTTTCCCAAATTCGAGGACGAGTCTATGGGGAAGGTGGACCCCCGGAAGGTGGGTCCTCAGCGTCTCTGTCTCATTGATACACTCACTAATCAAGTATCTGTTATCAGAATAAGGCGAATGTGGCGGAGTAGACCCTAATGGCTTGTTTCCTTCTAAATGGTCAATTAGCTCCTAAATTATCTGTAATTTTACGCCTTTTAGTTCGTCAAGGGTCATTTCAGGGTGCTAGTGCTTTGGTAATGTTACCTCTATTCCTAAGGGCCCACTACAGTCTTCACCTACTGACTATAGGCCCATTTCAATTCAAGTATTTTGAATGTTTGTTGGACAAAGGTCTTTCTGCATATTTGAGACCGTTTCTTCCAGAGACTCAGTTTAATTTTAGAAAGGGACTCGGCTGCAATGATGCACTGCTTATGTTAGTGTATGAAATGCATTCTGCTTTAGATAAGGGTCATAAATCAAGGCTTATCTCTCTGGATAATAGTAAAGCTTTTGACACTGTTAACCACAAGCGTTTGATTTTTAAGTATTTTAACTGAATTTATGACAGGTAGACAACAGCGTGTTCATATTGATGGTAGTTTTAGCTCGTATTCCCGTGTGTCTTCTGGGGTTCCTGAGTGTAGTGTTCTTGGACCTTTGCTCTTCATTTGAATACAAGCGACATGTGGTCCGGCATTACTAATAAAATGATGGCAGATGCTGATGATACTTCTCTCGATGCTGATATTCATTCTCTGGCAACCTAATGATAATTCAAAATGGTGCTCTCGGTGGGGCATGAAATTAAATCCTACAAAGTCCAAGGAAATGATTGTGAGTCGGTCTAGAACGTAGTTACCTCAGTTAGGCATCATTCGCAAGTGCAAGAATATTATAAAGATGACAACAGTACTTGTAAATGCTTCTTTTCTTTTATTCTGCCTCATCTTGAGTATTGTTCTCCTGTGTGGTTATCTGCTGCAGAGTCACACCTACGACTGCTTGATCGTGCTTTTAATTCCATTAAATTTCTCCTGTCTGATTTAGATTTGGACATTGTAGGGGTACTGGGTCATTTTCAGTCTTATACAAGAATGTAACCGATAATTCACATCCACTCTATAAGTTTTTACCTGATTTTTATCAATCTGCCAGAGTTACTAGACATTCTGTGACCCTCAGTTCAATGACATTTGATGCAAGTCGATCGTCTACTGTTTTCAAGAACCTCGGAGTGATAAGTCATTAGTCAAACCCGCGTGGACAGTTGGGTGATCTGACTTCACTTTCACTTTGAGTATTGAAACGCTGAAATGGCGGTGAGAACAGCTAGCATTTCCAATAAATTGTTTTCTAGAATTGTTACGTTATAGGGATAACGCATAGCATCCGTTACATGTTCATTGGTGACACGTTCTATCGGCGCTAGAGCGGAGCTTGTAACGCAAATTATATACATTTTAATATAGCGCCAGAGATCTTCCTCATATCATAGTGTCAGAGTACCTGGGGTTGCGTATATGCCTAATAGATCTGCACTCCGACGTTATTTCGTTCGGCAACTTTTGAGCCGGTGTGACCCACTGTTACGTCCGTTAAATAATGTAGGACTAGGGCTTAAGCTAGAATCGTGATTCACTTATTAATCACACCCTGCTCACACTTTAGATATCGCTGGCATGTTTGGGGCAAATCCCATCGATTTGTGATTCATGATAAATACCCGTAGGGCATTGCATGAGCGCCCATCACAGACTCGCAGCTAGAGTGGGTTATTTATAAATTTTCCCAGCTCGTTTCACTTTGTAAAGTACGGTATTTTGGGTACAAAAGGAAGTCTGCATGTGCAGTTTGCTAATACCTTGGCAGATTGTTCCCCGAGAAGATTCGCTAGCGTGAGGCCGTGAATTCTGTTTTCAAGTCACCATTCATTAGTGCATCATTCTGTCGGATATCATTAAATGTTAAATTCAATGTGGTAGTTGAAATCATTTTGTATTACTTCTATAGATAGTTTATTGCATTTTTGTAAAATGAACATTAATCTGGTGTTTGGCATCCATGTCCGCTCGATGTGAGGTCACTCTCATTCTCATTAAGTGTTACTCACACACACACACACGCTCACTCACTCACTCATCTATGCACAACAAAAGACACTGAAACCTTCCATTAATAGGGTTTGTTGCTGTCGTATTTGCAAGCGTAAAGGATCTATGACGCATCTCTTTGCCCGCGAGTTTGTCAGTCGTGATGTGTGACTTGTATAAGAATTTGTATTTTACATACATTTCTTCTCTGTGTTACGACACAGTAGTCCCCCCCCCCCCCCCCCCGGGCTGACCGCGACTCCCGCACTCAACATTACCCAGCCTTAACAAGACTTGTCTCGTGTGTAATATATCTGTGTTGCTTGCACTCTTCTAAATAAAGAGTCAAAGCCACCGTCCCCTTTTTACTACTCCTGCTTAACCATATGTATAAGGCGTCTAAATAGCCTTTACATATATATATATATATATATATATATAAATATATATATATATAATATATATACATATATACATAATACATATATGTATGTTTATACCTATGCGCGCGTGTGTTATTTCTTTTATCTTTTTATTTTCTTTTTTCTCTTTCTTTCATCTTCTTTTCCTTCGCAATTGTGTCATCCCCTTTGGGCATAACACTAACCATCACTAATGAAGAAAAAATATTATTACAGCGCGTTCCACTTTATGTCCCCGAGTTATTGCGACCCCTAATAATCTCATTTCGCATCTTTCACTTGAAGCATCTTTATAAGCAAGTAAGAAAAAAATGTTGCTCTCTCTCTCTCTCGTTCTCTCTCTCTCTGTCAGTCTGTTTGTCTCCCTTCTGTGACTGCCACAGTATGTTGATTTATCTGTCCGTATGTCTGTTTGACTGTGTATCTGTCTGTCTGTCTCTAGTTCCTTTTGCTCCCTTTCTTTTCTTCTTTTCTTCCGATTCTCTTTTCTGTACTTTCTTTCTAAGCCCCTCTGATCGCCACTTCTTTTTCACACACACACTCTGCACGGGGGGGGGGGGGGGGGTCATTTATATAATTACTGACTTGCCGATTTATGGACATATGTGCTTATTCATTGGTTTCTGTTGCTTATCTACTTATTAATCCATCCATTTACATGCTTATTCATGTGCTTATTTTTTGTTATTCATTCCGTTAACCTATTCTCTTTATCATCCCTTACACATGTACTCTTGTCTTACTAGATCACCCCTACAAATTGTACAGACTCACGGAATCTTATCATCAATACTGCAATCTGCCCGTACGGTGAATTGCTGTATTGTCACTTCCCATGCCTCTACCATTTGAGAAACACTGCTATTTTCTTAAATCTTTATACCTGAATTTTCCCTGTTAGACAGATGTGTTTGATAACATGAAGCAGACAATTTATGAATTTTGCGCTTTGCATAATCTAGCCAAGTAGGTGTCTGTTAGAACCTATTGCACTAGATACTGGCTTAGTAAAGCTCAAGCAATGTATTTGCAAACGCGAATTGAATACACAACCCATCCGTAGGTTTCACAAAAAATTTTACATATATCTACAATATATTTCTGCATCGGAAATCCCGGTCAGTATAAGTAAAAGAGGATTGCCAATGCGCCCCCTCGCTCCAGGAACATACAAGGTCTGTGTTTTTTTTATACTAAGAGAGGCCTTGACTTTGATGGGACTCTAACCTCCTACAGACAAGATCCAACACTTGGACCAGGCAAGGTCAAACCATGAGTAAAAGAGAAACGACTTTACACTCAAGCAAAAGGGACAAGACTCAAGACTAAAACATTGAGTTCTTCCCTTTAACGCCTCTAGAGAAACGTTTGTATCTTCTTCCGGTCGACTCTATGCGCTGACCACCCAGGCCGCATTTGGACATTAATGAGTTAAGTCTAGCCCATCGACCTGACAACTTTCAGAAAGATGTAGAGAGAAGGGAGGAGAGAGGGAAAGAGATGGGTAAAAAGAATGAGATAGATAGATAGATAGAGAAAGAGAGAGAGAAAGATATAGATAGATAGATAGATAGATAGAGAGAGAGAGAGAGAGAGAGAGAGAGAGAGAGAGAGAGATTGAAAGAGAGATTGAGAGAGGGGGGAAGGAGAGACAGGACAACAGGAATAGACCATTGGTCTAATGAGAATGAGAGAGAGGGAGAGAGAGACTGATAGAGGGAGAGATAGATAGATAGATAGATAGAGAGAGAGAGAGAGAGAGAGAGAGAGAGAGAGAGAGAGAGAGAGAGAGAGAGAGAGAGAGAGAGAGAGAGTGAGAGAGAGGGGGGGGGGGAGACAGGATAACGGAAATAGACCATTGGTCTAATGAGAATGAGAGAGGGAGAGAGAGACTGATATAGAGAGAGAGACTGAGAGAGAGACTGTAAGAGAGAGATTGAGTGAGAGAGAGAGAGAGAGAGAGAGAGAGAGAGAGAGAGAGAGAGAGAGAGAGAGAGAGAGAGAGAGAGAGAGAGAGAGAGAGACTGAGAGAGAAAGAGAGACTGTGAGAGAGAGAGAGACTGAGAGAAAAAGAGAGAGATTGTGAGAGAGAAAGTTTGTGTGTGTGTGTGTGTGTGAGAGAGAGAGAGAGAGAGAGAGAGAGAGAGAGAGAGAGAGAGAGAGAGAGAGAGAGAGAGAGAGTGAGTGAGTGAGTGAGAGAGAGAGAGAGAGAGAGAGAGAGAGACTGTGAGAGAGAGACTGTGAGAGAAAGAGAGACTGAGAGAGGGGGGGGGGGGGAGAAATAAACTATTGGTCTAATTCTGGCATTCCAAAATACCCTGCGCCCTTCAACCATAGCGTAGTATTAGATCATCAATGATTCATATCTGCATCTTGCTCTACATAAACCTGTCATCTTTATAAGTCTATTGACAGAAAATAAATTAAATGTTGAGTCAGATGAGTCAGATAACATGAGGCAGACAATTTATGAATTTTCCGCTTTGCATAATCTAGCCAAGTACGTGTCTGTTAGAACCTATTGCACTAGATACTGGCTCAGTAAACCTCAAGCAATGTATTTGCAAACGCGAATTGAATACACAACCCAGCCGTAGGTTCCACAAAAAATCCCACATTTATCTACAATATATTTTCTTCATCTAGAGGAAAATATGTGTATGTAAACATAGTATGCGTGAGGAGAATGGGCCTACCTAACTTCCTGTAAATAGGAGTGCAATAATTCAACTCAAAGCGTTCCTGTAGCGTCTCCCTCCGATATACATAGTCTCATGGGAAATACAGTCGACGCGCACGAGTGGCCAGTCCTTTGCCTCGTCCATAGACTGACCAAATACAATATGCTTTGGACTGTGGGATCCCTTGTATGGATGTAGTCCCATTTGTCTACTGAAGGGACCCCGTACAAATGTCCATACGGTTCTGAATTAGCCATACTGTCCACACATACATAATGTATATCGTCCTCCCTGCATCTCAATTTTGTATTTTCACGGACGTTCAAAATTATAACAATAGGCCTAAGAAGAGTGGGTTGCGTTGGGGATGGCTTGTTTTTTCTCCGAGAATCGATCTCGACGTCAACTGCGCCCGTTTCGTAACCCTGTTTTTACTTCCTTATCACCTGCGAGATACAGGCTTTATGGGATATGTAGGGATCTCTTAGAAACTACTGCAATTAATATTGTCTAAGTAAACCTCAAGCAATGTATTTGGAAATGCTATCTGAATACAACAACCAACTGTAAGTTCTACACACAAAAAAAAAATTATCTCTCCATCTAGAGGAAAATATGCGTATAAATAGCCATAGTATGTATCAGGGCCTATCTAACCTCCTAGTAAAGGCTATAGATCCTTCAATACATTGGTTTGCAGGGGTAGTCATAGTTGTTTAAAACAGTTTGACTCTTCATTAATGAAGAGTACTACACAGTGAAGGGTACACACGAGACGAGTCTTGGGTAAGCGCTGAATGCGGGGGTCGCGGGTCCATCCATCAGCCCTGAGGGCAGGGGCTAGACCTTACCACGTCGACCGCTAGACACGTACTGAGAGACTAGGATGAGGATAAGTCCGATATGCGAAGCTGAGCTTCGCCCGGGCTATGCCAATGAGGGGAGCCCGGCCTGTGTCGACTAATGTCGACTCGCTAACGCGTGTCAGCTGGTGCCGACTCGGCTTAGTCCTTACCCGCCGTGGTGCCCAGCCACAGCAGT
>NC_061819.1:30391195-30393695 GCF_019202785.1 Penaeus chinensis | reverse complement strand
TAAGAGAACACTCTCACCAACACTCACATCCTTTCAACAACACAGATTTCAATATTCTATCCACTCATTCCTCTCGCCTAGACCTCATTTTCTCCGAATCGTTATTAATCCGGAAGATGAAACCTGAACTCAACAACAACACTACCGCAACCATCCTGTTTACTAACTAGCGGTTTTCTTTCCCCTGACCATCACCCATGTTTGGCTAGTTTTTCATATCTTTATTCCTGTATATATACTTGTATGATTAATAATATATCCTGTATTGTTCGCTCATTGTTTGTTCTTTGTTTGTTGTAATTATTGATTTTATTGTTGTGTGAAATTATCTCACTACCAATTTTAACTTTAATTTAGAGAACCCCTTTATTCAATTCTGTTGTCTTATGCACGTTATTTTTGGTTCACCTTTTCAGCACTGATGATAGAGATTGGAGATATCTCTGAAACGTTGCTAATAAACATGAAATTGTTCACGGCCGTATTAGTCGACCTCTTCATTCTGACTGTTCGACACCTATGTGGAAAACCTATAACGAACTATATATATATATATATATATATATATATATATACATACACGCACATTCACACAGACACACACACGCACATACACAAACACACACACACAGACACACATACACGCATATATATATATATATTTATATATACATACATATTTATATATATGTATATATATTTATATATACATATATATGTATATATATCTATGTATATATAAATATGTATGTATATATAAATATATATATATATATATATATATATATATATATATATATATATATGCGTGTGTGTGTGTGTCTGTGTGTGTGTGTGTTTGTGTTTATATGTGTGTATATATATACGTATGTATATATATTCATATGTATGTATATATATACACATTCATATATATATGTATGTATTCATATGTGTATGTGTATATATATGTATATATATATGTATGTATATATATATGTAGAGAGAGAGAGAGATGTGTATATATATGTATATATATATGTTTATATTCAAATATGTATATATATAAATATAAATGTATATATATAAAACTATGTATAAATATATATATGCATATGTATGTATATATATGTATATACAAATATACATATATATTATTATCATTATTGTTATTATTTATTAATTATCATTACTACTATTACTGTTATTATTAGGTACTTATTATTAGTAATATTATTATTTTATTATTACTACTGTTATTATAATGATATTCAAAATTATTGTTATCATTGTTATTATCATTTCTATTATTATCCTTATTATTAATGTTGATATTGATATTATTATTATTTTTGATTATCATTATTATTATTATTATTATTATCATTATTATTATTATTATTATTATTATTATTATTATTACCACTATTGCTATCACTATCATCATTATTTTATTATTGTTATCATTATTGTTATTATTATTGTTATTACTATTATTCTTATTATTATTGTCATTATTAGTATTATCATCATCATGATCGTTATTTTTATTGTTATTATTATTATTGTTATCATTATTATTATTATTGTTATTATTATTATTGTTGTTGTTGTTGTTATCAGTATTATGGTCATTATTATTATCGTCCTTTTTTTAATATTACCATCATTATTTCCAAAATTCTTATCGTTATTATTGTTATCATTAATATAACTATAATTTTTTTTTGTATCTATTATCTCTTTTCCTTGCTATCAATATTTTTATATTATAATTTCCCTATATTATTATCTTCATTATCATTATTGTTATTATTATTAGCATTATTGTTATTAGTAGTAGTAGTGCTACTAGTGATATTGTTATTGCAATCATTATTATTATGTATATTATTACTATCATTTTTCTGTATTATCATTATTGTTTTCAACATTCTACTACTATAATTATCATTATTAGTATGTATATTATTACTATTATTTTTCTGTATTTTCATTATTGTTTTCAACATTCTACTACTATAATTATCATTATTATTTTTACTGGCACTATCATTATCATTATTACTGGCACTATCATCATCATTATTACTGGCACTATCATTATCATTATTACTGGCACTATCATTATCATCATTACTGGCACTATCATTATCATTATTACTAAAACTATCATTATCATTATTACTGGCACTTTCATTATCATTATTACTGGCACTATCATTATCATTATTACTGGCACTGTCATTATCATTATTACTTGCACTATCATTATCATTATTACTGGCACTATTATTATCATCATTACTGGCACTATCATTATAATTATTAGTGGCACTGTCATTATCATTATTACTGGCACTGTCATTATCATTATTACTGGCACTATCATCATCATTATTACTGGCACTATCATTATCATTATTACTGGCACTATCATTATCATCATTACTGGCACTATCATCATCATTATTACTGGCACTATCATTATCATCATTACTGGCACTATCATTATCATCAT
>NC_061819.1:30373695-30386195 GCF_019202785.1 Penaeus chinensis | reverse complement strand
ATGTATATATGTATGTATTTATATATGTACATATAAAGATGTGAATGTATATATATATAAACATACATACATATATATATGTGTATGTGTATGTATGCACGTACATATGTATATACATATGCATATATGCTTGTATGTCTGCATATATGTATGCACGTTTGTATATATATATGTATTTACATTTTCACAGCTTCTCCTAAAGGGCTTGACGAGGCAGGCTCTGTCCCGCTTATCTGCCTCGGCCGCAAGTTCCTGGAACATGTTACGTCACCAAGTTTCCTGATAAGCCGCGAGGAGAGGTTACGGCTGTTGCCACGATACGAGCGCCGCTGCTGTTGCTATTGTTGTAGCTCCGTGGATGGTGAGAGGCGATAGGCTCGTCGGGCTGCCGTCGTGCTGTGGGCCGGCACACTCGGCTCGGTTATTCCACGTTTTGTGGGCATGGGAGGGGAGGGGAGGTGGGGGAGGACATGTGCAGAAACGAAGGGTAAGAATAGGAAGAAAAATGTAATCCTTTATAATTCTGTTTAATTTATGTGTACTGCCTTTTAAGGGTGAAATATGCCTCACAGCACGAGATTACCTTCTGTATACACAAAGTCGCAATCTGTGATGAATCTAGCGTTCATTAGAACACGTGTTTTAAAAGGAAATGCTAGAGCAGAGAAGCACTTGCCTTTTTATTTATTTACTTTTTCCTTAATTCTTTATGCAAAGAGATAATATGTGTATATCAGTATACATAAGAATATATATATATATATATATGTATATATTATATGTATTGATATAAATATGAAAACACACACACACACACACACATCCAGAAGGCGAGGGATTTACTCCTGCGTTCAGCTAAAGGTAAAGGTCTACTTCACCTGCTGGAGGAGGCTCCCCGCAACCCGTCCATGAGAGGTCTCCCGAAGTTACACAAGGCAGGCATACCGATGAGACCGATCACCTCTGGGATTGGCAGCGCTCCCCATCGTTTGGCTAAGTATTTGGCTAAACCCCTCTCCGGCGCTATGGGAGTCATCAGTGATTCCCACCTGAAGAACTCTAGGGACCTCATCAGACGTCTTCAGAGTTCCGGTTATAAAAATAAAAAGCTTGCCAGTTTTGATGTAAAATCCCTCTTCACCAATGTACCCACAGATGGAGCAGCCCGAGCGGTCGAGAGGGTCACCAGCTCCATGACAGACGCAGAACTTCCACTGCCGAGACATAACTTCGTTCGCCTGGTGAAGTTATGCGTGGACTTCGGCTACTTTGAATTTGCTGGGGAAGAATACCAGCAGATAAGTGGTCTTGCCATGGGCTCCCCCCTGAGTGCAGTCATGGCCTGCCTGTTCATGGAGACGCTGGAGAGAGATAATTATAGAGATATAATCGGCAGGCATTCAACTTGGCTTCGATACGTAGATGATGTCCTCGTTATTGTCCCCAGAAGGTCGTGCCTACATCAGAAATGACCTTTCTTGGACATTCTGATCCATCGGGGTGACAACGGCCTGTATACAGGAAGCCGACAAAAAAAAAAAAAAAAAAAAAAAAAAAAAAGATTATATCCATTACTACTCCGCCCACAGCAACAAAACAAAATCTGGCGTTGTAATCGGCTTCTTCCTCAGAGCACTGAGGATCTGCAGCCCCGAATTTCTTGAGGATGAGGCTGCCTTTGTAATTAATTCCTTTATGAATCATAAATACCCCAAAGGCTTCCTTCTAAACCTCAGAAAGAAGGCGGAGAAAATTCTCACAAAACCAAACCCTGCACCTTCTAATGATTTTCTCGTATTACCGTCGTGTAACGTTTCCCAGACGATTAGCAGATACTTTGGCAATAATGTGAAAATCGCCAGCACATCCGGGAAAAAGATACATGACATGATACGGGACAAGAAGCAGCTCAGAAGCAACCCTAACAGTGCTGTATATCGCATACCCTGCATCAGTTGCGATACAGCTTACTATGGTGAAACAGGCCGAGGTTTCAGCACCAGGATCAGCGAACATCGAGCTGACATCCGTCACCATAGAACTTCCAACGCCATGGTGGTACATGTAGATGAAGCTGGACATCTACCTAATTGGAAGGAATCAAAAATAGTCCATGGAGGACTGTACATACAGAAAAGGAAGGTCATGGAAGCTGCTTACATCGCGACGGAGAAAAACATTAACGCAGCGTCGGGTAGATTCAAACTATCCAAGGTCGCAGCTGCAATTATACGAACAACAAGTGGGAGGTCAGGTAGTTCATCACCTCATGTCTGATATATATACACTCTGTATTTCCCTTATTGTATGTATTTCTGACGAAGACAAAGTCGAAACCGGTCAAATACATCTCTTGTATTGTGAAGATATTCATTCTCATTCATACCTTTTATACATACATACATATATATATTGATATAAATATTTATCTCTCTCTATATATATTTACATATATGTATATGTCTATATCTATTTATATACATATATATGTTGATAAATATAGATATATATATATATACAGATAAAGATAAAGATATAAAGATATATATTTATATATATATATATCTTTATATCTCTATTTATACCTGTATATCTATTTGTCTACATATATATGGAGATGAATAGATATAGATATATATATAGATATAGATAGAGATATAAATATACATATTTATGTATATATATATGTATATATGTATATATATACATATATTCATATAATATATGTATATAGCACACACACACACACACACACACACACACACACACGCACTTAAATATATATATATATATATATATATATATATATATATATATATATATATATCAAATCACACCATAAAGAGTGAAGTCGGTGGTTACGGTCACAGGACTACACCGTAAATAGCTGTGCGAATGTGTTGTGCTCTGGTTTCATCTTGTGAATAAACAAAGATTCAGAAATGAGTAGCTCGAGAATCGAGACTTTTGAAATCCTTTCTAGTGTAAGGGTGGTTCTCCATGTTTGAACATAAATATTAAAAAGACCCTCTCTTCTTCAGTGCTGATAGTGTGGTTATTCGTGAAAACTGTATTGAAATGAATATCTCGGCAACTCACGTAATTGTTTTCGAACGCAATAACCTAATCGTCTAAGATATGGTAAGTTAATGTATTTAGTTTGCTTTGGAACAGACGTAAATTTTAAAGCTTGTTATATATATATATATATATATATATATATATATATATATGTATATATGTATATACACACACACTTATATATGTATATTTGAAAAGGAGAAAACACACTACCGTGTTGATACTATGGTATAAAAACCCACACTATAAAACTGTATATGTATGTATATGTATGTATGTATATATATATTTTCAATTAAATCTAGATTTACATTGTGGGTTTTTATACCATATGTATATTTGTAAATATATATATATATATATATATATATATATATATATATAAATATATATGTGCATTTACATTTACATCTATATTTACATATATGTGAATATATGTCCGTACATATATACACAAGTATATATACATGCATACGTACACACACACACACACACACACACATATATATATATATATATATATATATATATATGTATATACACACATATACACACATGCACACACTACATATATACATATGTATATATATATAAAACATATGTATATGTACATACACACACACACACACACACATATATATATATATATATATATATATATATATATATATATACATACACATACATGCATGCATGCATATGCATACATACATACATGGTCTGTTGGGATTTACATACATTGGGTCAGTCAATTTAATGTGTATATATATATATATATAGACAGGTAAGTAGATAAATATATGTACATATATAAAAACATATATATATATATATATATATGAAAATATATGGATAAATATGTATATATATGTATATAGTGTATATATACGTATATATATGTGTATGTATGTATATGAATATGCATATACATGTATATGTTTTTATACACATCAATTTACATATATACATATATATACGAGGGGGCTTCAAAAAATTCGTGGAAAAAGTCGATAACTAAAATTCATATGGAAATTTAAATGCACCTGAACATTCTTTTACTTACTTGTTATAACGTGGTCAAACATGAACCCTTAAATGTAAGTAATAATGCATCGCCCCCAGTTGGAAGTGAGGCACCATTCAAGCAACATATATATATGTATATATATATATATAAATATATATATATATAAATATAAATATATATATAAATATATATATAAATATATATATATATATATATATATATATATATATATATATATATATATATTCTGTGATACGTTTGCCACTCAGGCGTCGTATCGTAAGTATGAAGAGGTAGACAAACACAGTCGTGAAGAATTTCATCCTTATTATAGACGTTTCGAAGGCATAAACTAGACCGCCATCATCAGTAAACTGCCATAAGAACCACTAAAAAGTCAGTTAGACAATAATTGATAGGGATATTAGGTTCTAAATAAATTTAAAATACTTTTTTAATGATTCTTTTGACAGTTTACCGATGATGGAGGTCTGGTTTATGCCTTCGAAACGTCTATAATAAAGATGAGATTCTTCACGACTGTGTTAGTCTACCTCTTCATATATTTACATATCTATATACATATACATATGTATTAACACATTTATACATTTTTATATACACATTTATACATTTGTATATGCACATTTATATATATATATGTATATGTATATATATGTATGGATATACATCTGTGAATATATATAGATACCGTATATGGATGGGTTGTGTTTTTTTTTCTTAACTAGATTCACTGAATTTAGTTATATAACCTATATTTTCTTGTTCACTTCGTTTGGACAGAGATAAGACTTATTTAGATTTACTTAGTTTGATCAGATATTAGATTTATTTAGATTCACTTCGTTTACTCAGAGATTAGATTTATTTAGATTGGCTTAGTTTAGTCAGAGTTAGAATAAATTTATGTTCCTTCTTGTACTTTATATAGTTATTACTTTCACGGTAGAGCATAAAAAACAATTAATGTTTCATTGCTATTAACCAATCCAAGAAAATACCATATACCATCACACAAACAAATTGAATAACCATCCTTGATTAATATTTTAATTCACACCATCAACAGTCCCGTTGTGAGCATCCATACCTATTGATTTTTCATTGGACACCACAGGATTCATGAGTCACAGCTGAGAAGTGGCGAGGTTTGAGTTGTGCTGCACAGCTCGATGGCTGAACAACTCGCCCTTCTCCAGCTTCGTTGCCCCTTGTATGTGCTATTTTGGCGGTTTTGCAGGGCAACGTAATAAAAGTAAGAGCCGCGCGTTCTTCAATTTGGCTGTTTTGGGGAACCCGTTCTTTAGTTAAGCGAACTTGCAGATAGAAGAGCAGCCGTTGTAGCATAGCAATATATATACATATATACATATGTATATATATATTGCTACACTGTATATATTGCTCTCTCTCTCTCTCTCTCTCTCTCTCTCTCTCTCTCTCTCTCTCTCTCTCTCTCTCTCTCTCTCTCTCTCTCTCTCTCTCTTTCTCCCTCTCTCTGTTTCTCCCTCTCTCTCTTTCTCTCTCTCTTTCTCCCTCCCTATCTCTATTTCTCCCTCCCCCCCTCTCTCTCTCCCTCCCTCCCTCTCTCTCTCTGTATATATATATATATATATATATATATATATATATATGTATATATATATGTGTGTGTGTGTGTGTGTGTGTGTGTGTGTGTGTGTGTGTGTGTGTGTGTGTATACACACATATACACACACACAGAAACACACACACACACACACACACACGCACACATATGTGTGTATGTGTGTGTGTTTGTATACACACATACATACAAATATGAATATATATGTACATATATGTATATATTTCATATTTGTGCATGTGTGTGCGTATATGTGTGTGCTTGTGATTTACATTTTATATTTATGTATATTTATCAATATACATATATGCATATATATATATATATATATATATATATATATATGAATACACATATATATACATATGAATATATATTTATATATATATGAATATATACATGAATATATATAAATATATAAATATATATAAATGTGTATATATATATGAATATTTATGTATATATATTCATATGTATATGTATACATACATATATATGAATATATAAGTATATATACATATATATGCATATATCTATATCTATATCTATCTATCTATCTATCTATCTATCTATATATAAGTATATATATGTATATGTATATATGTATACATGTATATATAATACATAAAATACATACATATATTCATATATGTATATACATATACATAAACCTATAGATATACCTACACACACACACACAAACATACATATATATATGTGTGTGTGTATATATATGTATATATGAATATAAATGTATATATAGATATATTATTATATGTATATGTATACACACATAAACAGACAAATACACACGCATTACAAATAACCAAAAATAACACTACATGAAAGATCACAACACTTGTAAATAAAGAAGAAACTTGACCTCAAGTGGCCCCCGCGCGGACAGCCGCTGCACAACCCGGATAAAACATTCACAATGCTGACCCCTGCGGCCATCTCCTCTTAAGTGGAAGTAAGAGGCACCGGATGCCTTAAGGGCGAGCGACTTTGACCTTTATTGACAACCTCGTGGGAAGACCTAGCAAACCATCAGCAATGTCATGCGTTGAAAAGGATTTTTACAGCCATTTACTATTCGGAAAATAATGAGACAGCAGAAGCGTTTGGATAAGAGAAAGTTGAATCAGGATAATAAAAATAGAGAGAAAAGACAGTAAATGGTCATTATAATGATAATGTTGGAGATGAAGATGATGATGATAGTTATGATGATAATATTACCAATGATAAGAACAACAGAACAGTAGATTTAGTAATGATGATGGTATTGATAATTATAATAATAATAATACTGATGGTAATGATTATGATGATTGTAATGATAATATTAATGATAATGATGATGATAACAATAATAATGACAAAAATAACAGTAATGATAATAACAATTATAATAATAGTAGTAATAATGATAATAATGATAGCAATGATAATGATAATAATGATAACGATAATTATAATTATAATGATGATAATCATAATGATAATGAAAATTATATTGATAATGATAATAATATTATTGACGATAATAACAATAACAATGATAATTACAATATTAATCATAATAATAATATTACTTTTGATGATAATATTAATAATAGTAATAATAATAATAATAATAATAATAATAATGATAATAATGGAAATTAAAATAATCAAATAATAATGATAATAATGCCGATAATAATAATAATAATAATAATAATAATAATAATAATAATAATAATAATAGTAATAATAGTCATAATAATAATACTAGTGATAGCAATAATAATAATAATAATAATAATAATAATAATAATAATAATAATAATAGTAATAATAGTCATAATGATGATAATTATAATGATAATAATAGTGATAATAACAGTCATGGTGATAATAATGATGATAATGATAATGATAATAATAGTGATAACAGTTACGATAATAATACCAATGATAATGATACTAATGAGAGTGTTAATAGTTACGATAAGAGTAATGAAAATAATGTTAACCCCCCCCCCAAAAAAAAAAAAAAATAGTGATAATGATGATGATGATAACTATAATAATAATAATAAAAAAGAAGAGAATGCAATAATGATAATACAAATGCAAATATTAATGATGAAAATATTAATGATAATAATAATAAAAATGTTAATAATAAAGATGATAATAAATATGAAAATGATGGGGATAATGGTAATGATCACAATAGTAGAAATAATAAAAATAATTATATCAAGGATAAATATAATGATGAATATAATAATGACAATAACAATAACGTTAATAAGAATAAATATAATGATAATTATGATAAAAATAATGATAACGATAACGTTGATAACAATAATGATAATATCAATAATAATAATTATAATGGTTACAGAAAGAATCATAATAATAGTAATAATGATAATAAATATGATGATAATGATAATAATAATGATAATAACAATAGTAATAATGATAATAAATATGATGATAATAATAATAATAATAACAATAATGCAAAAGATAATTATAATGTTAATCATGATGATAATAATAATAACAAAACTGTTAATAAAATAATGATAATAATAAGGATGATGATAATGATAATAATAATGATAATAATAATAATAATACTAATAATACTAATACTAATACTAATAATGATAATGATAATAATAAAGAAAAGAAATTAACAGCAACAACAATGATAATAATGGTAATAATAGTAATAATAATAACAACAACAACAACAATAATAATAATAATAATAATAATAATAATAATAATAATAATAATAATAATAATAATAATAATAATAATAATAATAATAATAATAATGAAAATGATAATAATAATGGCAACAACAATAATAATGACAATAATGATAATGATAATGTTAATACCAAAAACGTTAATGATAACATTGATAATGATAATAACCATAGTTATAATTATAGAAAGAATACTAATAATAATGATAATAGAATAGTAATAATGATAATAATAATAATATAAATAGTGATAATAAGAGTAATTATAATAATAATATTGATAATAATGATAATAGGTATAGCTATAATAATAACAAGATCAAAAACAGCAGCAATAATGATAACAACAATAATGATTATAACAACATTAATAATGATAATAATGATATCAATAATGATTATAATAACATTAATAATGATAATAATGATATCAATAATGATTATAATAACATTAGTAATAATAATAATGATATCAATAACGATTATAATAACATTAATAATGATAATAATGATATCAATAATGATAACAATAATGATGAGGATTGTAATAATAATGATAACAATGATAATAATAATAAAAAAATAATGGTAATACTACTACTACTACTAATAATAATAATGATAACACTAATGATAACAGTAATAATGATAATAACAATAACAACAACAACAATAATAATAACAATTGTAAGAGTGGCGCTCGTCGCCGCAGCCTCCCGCATCCCCGTAACGGCGGGCACCCGGTCGCTTTCCCGTATCGAGAAGCCACTTCTCAGTGTACCAGTCGCCGCTTGTCGTTTCCCCCGCATCTTTGATATACTTTCACGTATTTTTATCTTTATCCACGGTTTTGGGGAGCTCTAGGTTTCTTTTCGTTACACCCGATTTGGTCTGGTTTTCTTTGGTTTTATTTTGTTTTATTTTTCATTCGTTATATTATTTGTTCGATCGTATAATTTAATCCATTTCTATTTTATGAAATGTTATTATATTTTATGTCTTGTTTTGGATTGTAAAGATGTACGACCGTGACGTCACGGCATGTGTATAGCCTTGTTTCCCGCGAAATAAACAATCGGTGCCCACACTTTATCTAAGTAAAATTGTAATTCTCTCAAACCCAATTTTTGATGAATGAACTGCAGCCGGCTTCAGTGAATATAATAATAAGTGACCGATTCATTAATTCTAACAGGAGAGTGATATAGGCTAGGTCAAAGGACATTAATATGGGCAAAATAAATGTTATAAATAATAGAACACTACAATTCGTTCAGGTTTCTCGAGAATGATACACTCTGTTTGACTATAAGTTCAACAGAAAATACTAGACTTATCTGGTAAAATGTAAAATGCATTATACACCACAACATTTGATTGACTATCAGTAATATACAATTTATGCTGACTGTTTGTATTATGAAATTATAATCCTGAATTTTTTACAGGTTGCTTATTATAATATATGTGAAGAAAGGTCTAAAGGAATAAGAAGTTATGAATTTAGATAGTTGCTAATCATAAAGTTAAGAAAAATCCATGGATAAAAGGAAGCGAAGAAGAAGGGATGGATGCAATTAGAGGGAAGGGTTGTCTACCAAACCAGGAGATCTATCGTCAGAAAGAAAACCAATTAATTTTTTTTTTGTGTGTGTTTTTTTTTTGGGGGGGGGGCAAAAGTCCAAGGTTTCAAACCTCTCTAATTGAGGATTTTGTTGATCTTGGTTTTCCTTGTGCATGTAGCATTGCAACTACTATACGATAATTATAGACAATTGAAGAACGCAAAGGCTTAGGATTCTTCCTTAAATTTGAATAAATTACCGATGGTAAAGGGTGTTGTAAATGCAAATAGTGAGAGTGAAATAATATGCTTTGATTAAGTTTAATATTTTTCTTTCGAGGTTTAACTAATAGTATCTTGGTAAGGTAGTTTTACCTAAATTGAATCTTTATGAACAGTTAAAAGGGGTGCGTCTGGAACCAGGAGTATATTAAGGGTTTTCTTAATGTTGCGTTCAATGGTATTGATGGGGAAATTGTTCGTTCTCTGTATATTTCTAAGAGAAAAACAAATAGTCCTTGGATATTCTGAAAGCTCTATAAATCACATTTGAATTAAATTCCCTTTATAATTCATTGATATGTAGGGGGTCCATTTTGTTGTGAGGCCAGAGTAAGTTGGTTTTCTATAAATTGATGGCAAGGAAAGAATTCTTATCCCTTGAAATATGAATATCTAAGAAAGGAAGATGACCATGTTCATTTTCACTTGTGAATTTGATGTTAAGGTGTTGGTTATTGAGATATAACAAGAACTTTTTGACTTCCTTATATTTAAATAAAAGTAAGGTATCATCACATATACCCTGTAATAAGGAATAGGTTTAGATTTTTAGCTACTCGCTCAATTTGTTTATACAAATTTCATCTTATAGATCCCACAAGGCAGTGGATTGTTTTGTATAGGGTGGACTCCCATAGCCTTTGACCAGACACGGACAAAACTACACGGCAGCAGTCGGGCACCACTATCGTAACTTGGTAAGGCTAGCCCAACTTTATCATATCCGTGCATGTGCTCACGCGCGTGCATGAATGCTCATATAAATGCGAGCAATGTGTGTCGGCAGATACAATAATGCCATAGTCGACAACAACTGATGGTGACTTTATATATATTTATAAATATATGTATGAATGTATGTATGTATTCTAATAATCCAGGTTAGAACACTGGACTCCGACCCTCCCGGTCCCGAGTTCCATTTCCCGTCGCGGTAGTCGTAAAAATGCCTACGCTCTGACTGCTCGCTCGAGCCCAATCTCACGGTTAGAAAACGACATATCGCCTCGAGAGGTCAAACGCAGGTGTCGTAGGGGAAGTCACCGCCGTGGCACCGCGGCTGATTAGGAAGGGCATTCAATCAGGCAACGGTGACACTGCCATGTAACCTCTCAACAGTGAATTGAGAGAGGCCTATGTTCTGCTGTGGAATCAATGGCTGTTGAAAAAAAAAAAAAATGTATATATATTTATATATATTTATACACACACACACACACACATACACACACACACACACAAATATATAATATATCGATACCGATATCACAGATACTGATCTACACAATACATACGTTTGTTTTTTTGCGCTGCTTTTGGTAATCTTTGGTAACATTATGTACTTTTTTTTTACTGTTCTTAGCTACGCATATACGCATGTTTATTGCTTTATATGTTGATTTTTTTTGCCACACCATACATTCCAACGTGTTGTCTTTCCCTGTCCACTAAAGCTAGGTATTGCTGAAATGCTTCCCTTCTTCGCCACCGATTGTCACATGTTAAATGCTGTTTACCTTTGGATAACCATTCCCCATATTTGTTTAAGGCCCATTTCATGGGCTCCTACATACTCTCATTTTTTCTCTTTCGCTTTCCTTCTCTTCATCTCCTTTTCTCATCATCTCCCTTCCAGAGTTCGCCGTGACCCTTGAGCCGCAACGCCTCCGTCAACTTGTTCATGCTAATCGGCGGGACCTGGCGGGCGGGAACCGAGAACCCTATTACTCGGCCGTCAACACCTACGGCAAGTTTGAGTTTCACCTTTAAACATGAATTATGGCACCGCTTCCCTTCTGACACGCGCAATTTCTAAGTATCGTCTATCATGCCCGATGGTGTATATAGATTACTTCCAATGGTGGTTTCGGGTGTGTGGGTTATTCCAGTGCGTTTGACAGACTTCTGATAATATACCTGAAAGTGCTTTCAGGATTCTTATTGTCGTTTCGATCATCACCTTAATTAGCATTATCATCGATTTTATGCTAATCATTATCATTATTAATCATTAATCGTCTTCATCTCCTGCTTCTTCTTCTTCTTCTTCTTATTATTATTATTGCTATTATTATCATTATTATTGCTATTATCATTATTATTATTATTATCATTATTATTATTATTATCATTATTTAT
>NC_061819.1:30346195-30351195 GCF_019202785.1 Penaeus chinensis | reverse complement strand
GATGGTGTTCATATCCGGAGCTCAGGATAGACCTGTGGCATAGTAGGCATTCTCTCTCTCTTTCCCTTTTCTCTTTCTCTCTCTCTCTCTCTCTCACTCTTTCTCTCTTTCTCTTTTTCTCTCTTTGTCTGTCTGTCTGTCTCTCTTTCTTTCTATTTCTCTATCTATCTCTGTCTCCCCCTCTCCCCTTATCTCTCTCCATTTTGTCTCCTCTCCTTCTTTTATCCACTGTATGTTTGGTTTTCTCTGTGGCACTTCCTCTCCTTCCCACTTTAAGCATCCCGTTCGTACTTTCGTTGCTTTTCTCTTCCCCTTTAATCATCTGTTTCCGTTTTTATCTATTGTTCATTTTCCCTTCCCTCCTTTCTCCTCGTCCTCCTTCTATCTCTAACAGACGCACGAACCTCACAATTTCCCTTTGAATTATTTTTGTCATTATGGAATCTTACCTTTTTTCTGTTCTCTTTCTAGTTTCTTCTATATTTTTTTTTCTCTTTACTCCCCTCTCTTTTACTATTCCTCTTTCCTTCTTGCCATTTACTTTTTTTTATTCTAACGTTACTTTTCCCTTTGCTCTATTTACACCACTTTATTCTAATATTACCAATCTCCCATTTCTCTTTACTCTACTTTATTCTCCTATTTCTCTTTACTCCACTTTATTCTCCTATTTCTCTTTACTCCACTTTATTCTCCTATTCCTCTTCCCTCGTCCTTCCCTCGTCCTTCTCTTTACTCTACATTATTTTATCATCACTTTTCCTCTCTCTATTCACCCTACTTTATTCGAACATTACCTCTCCATTTCCCTCTTTACCTTATTTCTCTTCCCTTTCTCCCTTCTCCGCTCGCCCATGGAACGGCTTGCTAACACGGACTGACCTCTAGACTGCGACCGCCTCCTACGCGAAGCCGGAGCAGATAAGGAGAAGCACGACCTCGCGATGAACTTCATTGCCAAGCACAGTCCGCTCCAGGTAAGTTATTTTGAACAAGGGAGAGGTGATGAAAACAGTAATTGGAGGAAAAGAAGATAGAAGCGAGGGAGAAGAAAGAGGGAATGTGATAAGAATGGTAACTGGAGGAAAAGAAGATAGAGGAAGAGAGAGAAGAAAGAGAGGTAGGGGAGAAGGAAATGTGTCAAAGATGGGAATGCGAGGAGGAAAAGATAAGGAGAAGGGGGAAGGAAAAGGGAATGTGATAAAGATGGGAATGGGGAGGAGATACGAAGAGAGGAGAAGGAGGGGGAAGGATTGTGTTGAGGGAAGAGAGAAGGAAGAGAGAATGGGATGAAAATGGGAATGGGGGAGACTGGGATACGGAAAAGAAAGAGGGAGGAAGGTATGCGATAGAAATGGGAAAGGGGAAGAGAAGATAAGGATAAGAGAGAAAACAGAGGGAATGTGATGAAAATAGGAAAAACGTCATTGTCGCCGTCGCGGAGTGATGATTTATCAATATGATAAAAAAAAGATTATCAATGCTGATAATACTAGTAACAAATTATAATAATTATGATAAAGGTCATATGGTAATCCTAATACTGCCAACAATTATGAAATAGTAATAACAATTACTGGAATGAAAAAGAATGAAGCTGATGATGATAATAAATACAACGGCAGTAATCATCATGCTATCGATGTTATCAGTTATAATGATAATATTGAAAGTGATGATACCAATAATAATTGAAATAACGAAATTCCTATGATAATGGCAATAGTAATAAGATTATGAATCATGTTAATGATACAGTAACAGCGAGTATCAAGATAAATTATAATGATTAAAGATGATAATAGCTACACAAATAACCAAACCAAATTTTACATCACCTTGCACGTTGCCACCATCATTGCATAACTTATTATCATCGCTCCTTATTATCGACTTTTCATTTCCTCTTATACAGTTGCTCTATCTATCCATCTATCTTTGTTGGATTTCCCCTATTTCCCTCTCTCATCCGTATCTCCCCCGCCTTCTCTCCCTCTCTTTCTCTCCTTCCTTTCCTCCCTCTCTCCCTATCTCCCTCAGCTGTAGCACTAAAGGAAATTGTATGGGTGGCATCGCGCGTCAGATCTGGACGAGCAGGAAATAGTCGCAGTTGTGATTTGTATTGACTGATGGATCGCGGGCGAGCGGCGGCCCTTGGCTGGGTCATAGACGGGATGAATGGAGCTGCGTATGGAAATAGACGTGCATGGCCTCACGCTTTTACGCACATGTATGTACAGACACACAGATACAAATATAAACACACGCACAAGACACACACACGAAAACACACACACACAAACACACACACACGAATACACAAACATACATATCGTTATATAAGTATATGTATTTACATATGTACATATAAATATTTGCAAACACACACATATAATTATATATATATATACATATATATACACATATATGTATATATACATGTATATATATATATATATATATATATATATATACATATATATGTATATATATACATATGAAAGGAGAAAACATTTCTCTCTGTGTGTGCATATGTGTGTTTGTGTGTGTGTGTGTGTGTGTGTGTGTTTGTGTGTGTGTGTGTGTGTGTAGAGACAAAAAAATGTGTAATGGAGTGATGGATACGCGGGTGTGTAGGCGTCGAGAAGCTTAGCGTCAAAGCTTCCATTAAGCCAATTATGAGATCAAATCAGCGAGCGCAGCGTGACGAACAAAAATATTTCCTTGAATTTTGTTCACGGATCTGATGTCATTTTTAGAAAGCCTTTCTGCTGAAGTCCATAAAGACCTTTACTGCACATCTGATGTTTGCCAAATTAAAGGTAAATGAAAGATGATAGTTTGACGAAAGAGGAAGAAAAAAATGATGTTAATGACAATTACGTAACCACAAAGATTAAGAAAAAAGATAATATGAATATCAATCTGTTGTAATATTGATAACTGAAGTGGTGTATCAGTAGAGTGTATACAAGAGTAACATTTACAGCATTTACTAATCATAAAACAGCAGAGCGACAACACGAACACTGACAATAATGTTGATACAAAAAGATACTTTGTCCACAAAATTATTACAAAAAAATGTAACTAAAATCCATTGATCAGTCTCACATCCTTTATCCCTTGACTGTTTATTGTAATCATAGTAATCCTTATTGCGAGGTGATCAGTCTGGTTCGTTTAATCCATCAGGGAACTCGGCAATATTAGTAAAAATATTGAGATTTATGTTACTAATAATGACATTGACAATAATAAAAAAGTTGATAAAAATATCAACTGCCATAGTGATTTAATGATACTAGAGATAATGATAAAGATGGCAGTGATATGATTATAATAGCAGTAGTGGTAATAATGATAATAATGATAATAACAAGACCATAACATAACAATAGCAACAGTGAATAGTGAAGAGGATAATAGTAATGATAATGTTAAGGATAAAGGCGGTAATGATAATATACATAATAACGATAATAAAGTTAATGATAATAGTAAAGGTAATGATAGTTAAAAAAATAATTATAATTAACATAGATAATGATAGTAATGACAATAATAATGATACTATTACTAATGATAAAACTAATACTAATGATGATAATAATAGTGCTAATGGTAATAATGCTTCTGCTGCTGATGATAAGGATGATGATGATGAAGTTGAAGATGAAGATAATACTAGTAATAATAATAATAATGATAAAGAAGATAATAATGACAATAATACAAATGGTATTAATAATGATAATAATGCTGCAGCTGATAATAATAATAGCAAAAATGATATCAATGCCAATTAAGTAACCGTGGAATATTACGAAAAAAAGAGAATAGGAATATTATCTGTGGTAATAGTAATGATAATAATGATGATAAGGGCAGGAATAAGAATAATGATGATAGTAATAATGATAGTAATAACACTAAACAATAATAGCAATGATGATGATGTTAATGGACACAGCAGTAATGATGATGATGATGATATGTGATAATGATAAAACACAATAACAGCAACAATGATAATTATGATGATAATATCAATGATAATAATAATAATTATTATAACAATTATAAAATCAATAATGATAATGATTATAACAATAATAATGATGGTAATAATAATAAAGATAATAAAAATAATGATGGTAAGAACAGAATGATAATGATCACAATGACGATGATAATAACAACATGAATAATAGCAATGATAATAATAAGAATGCGGATAATAATGAATAAAATAAAGATAATGATATATAATAATAATAATGGTAATAATGTAATTGAAAATAATGGTGCTAATGATAAAGATATTAAAAGTAATGATATAAACAAAACAATAATAATAGTAATGATGATAATGATAATGGTAGATGATAATAATAATGAAAATGATAATAATAACGATAACGATAATGATAATAACAAAAATTATCATAATAATGCCACTACTACTAGACTCAATTTATATTTCTAATAACTATAAATAAAGTAATGAAGATAAAAATAACAGTAAAAATAATAATGATAGTAATAGTAATAATAAGGTAATACTAACAATAATGATATCAATAATAGTAATAATAATAATAATAATAATAATAATTGTAATAACAATGATAATAATGATGACAATGATAATAATGATGATAATAATAATAATGATAATAATAATAATAATTATAATACTACTACTACTACTAGATAACTATATCCTCACGAACAAATCCTACCCTCGATCTGCCAACACTCCTTCCACAGGCACTCTCTCTTTACTTCTCTCCCTTTTTCAGTTTGTCTCCTCTCTTTCTCCGGTCCCCTCACTTTGTCTCCTTGTTGCTGTATATCTGTTTGGCAAGCTTGCTGGTTGTTTATTACGGAACTAGTCTTCGATCCCTTTTCTGACTTTATAAATGATAAACAGATGCACACTACGGTATGTTACGAAATATTTATTTTCTTCTTTCTTATCAGCGCTAAGAAAGAAG
>NC_061819.1:30328695-30333695 GCF_019202785.1 Penaeus chinensis | reverse complement strand
TTTATCCACCCTTATATGCCGCTGAACTGCTTTTTTATCAGAGAGGGAGTCTCCAAAATTAGACAGATATCTTCAAAATCCAACTATCCATTACCTTTAATATGTATATAATTGAATATTTTGAAAAATATACTAATCAAGAAATCTCCAGATCCCCATGATCAAGAGCAGCGAGGGCCCGATAAGCAAGGAGCTTTTTACCCGTAAACAACGGCAGCGGACCGGCTCATGGCCACCTCATGTACAGCACTCTCGTCAGCCCGGACCGGATGGTCTCACCTGCACTCTCAAGATTAAAGGCCACGTCACGGGAAGTCCTCGACTCTGTTTCGAAATCTTCTTTTATTTCTATTCTCTTATTTTTTTATATTTCTCTTTTTCACTATATTTCCACTGTATCCTCTCGTCCTTGCCCTCTTTTCCTTTCTCTCTGTACCTACCTATCATTCTGTTTGCGTTTTTTCTCTTATTCTTATTCTTTCTCTCCATCTATCTATCTACCTATGCCGTTCTTCTCTTCCTCTGTATTTTTTTCTGACAATTTTTCTTTATATGCTTGTATCTGTCTGCCTATCTGTCCATTTCCCGGTCTCTTCGCCTTCGCTCAGCCAAAATCCTAAAACAAGAAACAGACATCCCACGACCATTGCTTAGATTCCAAGAATGTGCGCCTGACTTGGGGGAAAGTTGTGTACCCTATCTGCACCCTGATCTCCTACCACCTCTCATCACCCTCCATAACAGAAGGAAGGAAAGAAAGAAAGAAAGAAATATGAAAAGGGAAAACAAATCGAAAAAAGGGAGAGACTTTCACATTGTCTATACAAATTCCTTCCCGTGTCTCATAATGTCACTTAGCCTCCTGCTGTGACGTTTTGATGGTCACTTTTTCTTCCGAGATTCAGGTCAATGATTTTGGACTCGGCTTTGCTTTCGAAGGCGTAACTCCAAGCTGAATAGTTATTATCACTTCGCTTATGGATAGACTGCATTCCTTCGATTGATTATATTTGTCTACATATCAAAAAGTAATCTCTGTTTCGTATTTTAAGTATTATTTCATGTTATGGTCTTTAGACAAAGAAAATGAAATATTATGAGAAAACGGATACAACTGTATATGTGTCTGTGCATGTGTATGACTGTGATATATATATATATATATATATATATATATATATATATATATATATATATGAAAAGGAGAAAACACACTACCGTGTTGACACTATGGTATAAAAACCCACACTGTAAAACTAGATTTAATTGAAAAAGAGACTACAGTTTCGGAATCCACCTGGATTCCATCTTCAGGTCTGAAGATGGAATCCAGGTGGATTCCGAAACTGTAGTCTCTTTTTCAATTAAATCTAGTTTTACAGTGTGGGTTTTTATACCATATACACACACACACACACACACACACACACATATATGCATGTATATATGTACATACGTATATATATATATATATATATATATATATGTATGTATGTATATGCATACGCACACACACACACACACACACACACACACACACACACACACACACACACATTATGATTGTTGCGATACTCCAGTGGTTAGAGCACTGGACTTCGACCCTCATTGTCCCGAGTTCAATTCCCAGCCGCGGTGGTCGTAAAAGTGCCTCCGTTCTGACTGCTGGCTCAAACCCGATGTCACAGCGAGAAAATGCCATATCGCCTTGAGAAGTCAAAACGTTGGTGTCAAAGGCAAGTCACCGCCGTGGTTCAGTTGTTATCCCGCCGAACGGTTGATTAGGAAGGGCATCTAATCAGGCAAGGGTGGTACTGTCAAATAACTTCTCAATAGTGAATTGAGAGAGGCCTATGTCCTGGAAAAAATGTATATTATATATATTATATATACATATACATATAGGTATATGCATATATACAATACATACATATTATATATATATATATATATATATATATATATATATATATATACATATACATACATATACAACATATATGTATACATATATACACATATACATGTGTGTATGTATACATACATATACATACATATACAACATATATGTATACATATATACACATATACATGTGTGTATGTATACATACATATACATATATACTATATATATATGTGTGAGTGAGTGTGTGTGTGTATGTGTGTATGTGTGTGTGTGTGTGTGTGTGTGGTGTGAGTTTGTATGCATATATATATGTGTGTGTATATGTAAATATATATATATATATATATATAAAAATGTGTGTGTGTATGTGTATGTGCATTTGTGGGTGTGGCTGTACATTATTCTCCCTTTCTTTTCTTTCGCTCACTTTTCTCACCAAGCATACTTTGCAGGTGACTTTGGTCTGCATGATAACTGTATTTAAGGGACGTATAAAACCGTCCCTTTTGTAATAAACAAATGACAAGCGTATACTGATCTCAAATACTTGAAACGCGCTTGATATCGGTTGCGGAATGTCCTCTTTCTTATATATATATATATATATATATATATATATATATATATATATATATCATCCACTATAACTCTTCTTATCCTTCATTTTCTCTCGTTCTTCTTTCTAAATCAGCATTTTCTTTCCCTTTCCTCCATTTTATGGTATCCATTTCCCCCTCTTTTCCTTATCTTATGCCTTCTTTTCTTCTCTTTCTCTCTTCTTCACTTTCCGTCTTTCATTTAAATTACAGCTCCCCTTTGTACCATCTCTCTCCCTGTCTCCCTACCTTTCTCTCTCCATCTCTCTTGTTCTCCCTCCCTCCCTCTCTCTAGATACCATCCTTATCGTCTCATATGTCATTCCCCTTTTATTTCATTTATTTACTTATTTTTTACACCCTCCTCCTTCTCTCTCTCTTCCTCAACATTCACTAATTGTATCTGTATCTCTTCTCTTCAGTGTGTGTGTGTGTGATATTTGCAACATCTCTCAGTTCCTGCATTCCTACGAGTTGAGCAACTAACTTCCTTCACCTTTGAACTTTGCACAATGATATCTGCAATTAAGAGTCGAAATGTTCCATCATATCATTTAAAAATATGATAAAGCCTTTTGTTTTTATAATAGCATAGTTACCTTTCTCATTCCCATTTTCTTTATGTTACATTCAATTAGCAATGCTTTTCTTCATATCTTTCATCATATTTCTCTTATTTTCAGTTTCATAATGTGTTAATGACGGTGAGGGAATGAATATAATAATGTTAATTACATAATGACAGTGACGATATTTTTGTTATACAGAAATAGCGACAATGAAGATAATAGTAACAATAATGATTATGATAGTGATAGAAACATAGCAATTATAATTGTGAATAAAAAAAATAGATAATAAAAATAATTATATTGATAGCAATAATATATTATAATATTAATGACGACAAAATAATAATGGTCAAATAATGGTATCAAATATAATACTGACCATACTAATGATGTTAAGTAATATCGATAGTAAAAAAAAAAAAAAAACATTAATATTGCCAGTAACAGCAATGCAAAATAACAGCAACAGCATTAGTTACTTAAACAATATCCCTAACTCTCCCGGTACTTTATTCTTGTCTTCAAATTTTCCTCGCGGGACGAGGCGCCCCGGTGGCGTGGACGACTTCGGCTGCTGGAGCGGGGGGCCAGTATTTGCATTCTCATGCACTTTTATGGCTGTGGATGTGCTTTTTCTTCCCCCCCTCTCTCTCTATCTCTCTCCTCCCTTATTTGGTACGGCGACGACTCTCAATTTCTTCACGCACCCTCTGTTAATAATCAAAAGAAATTGATAGAAAACAACAAACAGACCCTAACAGAAGCAAAACAATACTTCTTGATGAATGGCCTGAAACTAAATCTAAAAAAACACAACATATTTTCATATGCAGCCTTCAGAACATAGTAAAGGGGTACACGTGGACATATACATTACAATTGAGACACAAATTGACCACATCTACAGAAAAGTAATGGGCACTCTGATATACTTGAAACATATAAAAAATAGAATACCCACAGAAACAAGAATTGCTGTTATATAAACACTTGCACTTAGTATCATTAATTACTGCCTAAACATCTGGGGCTTCACAAACAAAACACAAATACAAAGGACACAAAGAGTACAGAACTTCGCGGCAAGAGTAGCACTGAGAAATGTGAATAAATGTGACCACATATAAACAAACTAAAATGACTAAAAGTACAACAGAAATACAACTATGACACATGTATTCTAATTCATAAAATCATACACGGAAATTACCCAAGCTGGCTATTACCTATACAGACAACAGGTAACATAAACAGGTGTCCATACTAGGCAAAATAACTCCTTATATATCAAAAGATCGAATACAGAAACCGGGGCAAGAAATATGTAAATCCGAGGACTTGGGATCTGGAACCAACTGCCAGAAAATGTTAGAGATATCTCCCCCACCCCAAAAAAAAAAAAAAAAAAAAAAATAAAAAAAAAATAAACATAAATAAAACAAAAGTGAAAGAACATGTACTAAAATATCAATATCAGGCGTTTAATCATGAAGCCAAGCTCGATATTTAAGTCATTTGTGATGTTCAGGTTAAAGAAGCATTGTATGTCTATTTAAATAACATAACGTAAACAACATATATGTAAATAGAATACCCACTGTAATCAATGGAATAGAGTGAATTTGAATTCTCTCTCTCTCTCTCTCTCTCTCTCTCTCTCTCTCTCTCTCTCTCTCTATGTATATATATATATATATATATATATATATATATATATTTCTTGTTCTCTCTCTCTCTCTCTCTCTCTCTCTCTCTCTCTCTCTCTCTCTCTCTCACACACACACACACACACACACACACACACACACACATATATATATATTAGGGACAACCATAAGCACCAGTCATTCCCTGCTTCTTTGAAATTCCTGAAGAATGACGATAACATTATCATTACCACACCAGATAAAGATCGCGGAATTGTTA
>NC_061819.1:30303695-30321195 GCF_019202785.1 Penaeus chinensis | reverse complement strand
ATAATAATAATAATAATTATTATTATTATTATTATTAATAATTATTATTATCATCATTATTACTATTACCATTATCATTATTATCATTATCGTTATTATTGTTATTGTTATTATTGTTATTGTTATTATTATCATTATTTTCATCATTATTAATGATTATATATGATAATAATTATAGTAATGATAATAATAAGGATAATAATAATACAAACTAATTAAGATAATTAATATATTACTATTATTACTTTTATAATTATAATTATTATTATTATTATTATTATTATTATTATTATTATTATTATTGTTATCATTAATGTTATTAATATTATAACTTTCATTATTATTATTGTTATTATTAGTAGTATCATCACTATTTTTATTATCTTTGTCATTATCATTTCTCATTAACATTGTTATCATAAACATTGTTATAACCATTATCATTATTATTATTACTATTATTATTACCATTGTTGTTGTTATTGTAGCTGTTATCTTTTTTGTAGCTATTATCATTATGATTATCATTATTATTACTGTTATTATTTTTAATATCATTATCATTAACAACATTTTTGTTATTATTATAATTGTTATTTTAACTAATCAAAATCCTTTCTTATCCTTATAATCATTAATATTCATCATTATCACCATCAGTATTATCCTTATTACGAATATGATATTTACCTCCCTCCTATTCCCTTCTATTATTATTATTATTATTATTATTATTATTATTATTATTATTATTATTATTATTGTGATTTTTATTATTGTTGTTTTTATTCTTATCATTATCATTGTATTCATTATTATTTTCATCATTAACATTTTTCTTATTAGTATTATCATTGTTGTTGTTATCATTATCATCATTATTATCAAGTTTTTATCACTATTATTTTGTTATCATTATTATTATTATTATTATTATTATCATTATTACTGTTATTGTTATTATTATTATGATAAAAATAATAATTATTATCAATATTATTCGTGTTATTACTATTATAATCTTTTGTTATTATTATTATCCTTATTATTATTATTATTATAATCATTGTTATCATTATCATTATTAACATTGCTATTAATATTACGATTAATATGATTATTCCTATTATCATATTATTATTATTATTATTATTATTATTATGATTATGATCATGATTATGATTATTATTGTCAGTATTGTCAGTATTGTAATTATTATTGTTATTATTTTATTATGATTTATATTGTTATTACTATTTATGTTATCATCATTATCATTATCATGATGATAATAATAATAATAATAATAATAGTAATTATAATAATAATAATAATAATAGGAATTATAATAATAATAATAATAATAATAGTAATTATTGTTTTGTTGTTATTATTATCATTATTATTACTCTTAACATTATTTCCATCAATATTATTATTTTTTTTATTATTATCATTATTTTTATTACTATTTTTCTTGAGGAGATCATGCAAGGGAGCTGCTATACTTGCGAAATTAGGAACAAATTTGCGGTAATAACCTATAGTTCCGATGAAAGATCTTAATTGCTTCTTGTTTACAGGCAAAGGCATTGCCAAGATGGCATTGATTTTAGACTCAATAGGACTAATACAGTTATCTCCTAACAAAACTCCCAAATATTTAATTTTAGAAAAAACAAAGAAACACTTACTAAGGCTTGCAGTTAAACCATGCTTACGTAGACGCAGCAAAAGATCTTTCACGTCCTGTAGGTGTTCAGACCAATCATTATTATGGATTACAATGTTATCAATATAACAGTCAGTATTTTTCAATTCAGAAACCACAGTTCACAGTTATCACCCACTTGGTTCTCTTCTTCAACTATGCATACCTGAGCAATTTCACTCTCGCTTTTGCCGCTGTCATGGCGGAAGTACCTTTTTAGCATGTTGATGTGAAATAGTTTCTTTACACCACGTACTCTAACAACGCAATCTACGCCATTATCTTTGCAATGCACAACGGGGTAAGGACCAAGCCATTGCATAATTAATTTATTACTACTGGAGGGTAATAAGACTAGTACTTCTTCACCTGTGTTTAACTTGCGGTGTTTAGCTTTAAGATCGTAATAGCTCTTATAATTACGACTACTAATCTCCGCTTGGGCAGCTGCTAGTTTCGCAGTCTCCTCAAGACGCGAGCGTAAATCTAAAACATACTGATAGGTAGTTTTTTGTGTAAAATTGTAAAAGGTCCACGAATCTGACGTCCGTACAACAATTCAAATGGGGAGAACTTAAGACTGTCGTTCGGAATTTCTCTGTAGGCAAATAGGGCAGCAGGTATATAGCGATCCCAATCTTTCGGTGATCTACGCAAAGCT
This sequence comes from Penaeus chinensis, assembly GCF_019202785.1. Lineage (NCBI taxonomy): Eukaryota > Metazoa > Arthropoda > Malacostraca > Decapoda > Penaeidae > Penaeus > Penaeus chinensis. Next base: position 30,318,823 of record NC_061819.1, on the reverse strand, counting down.
TCTTTATCATTGACTTTAAGACACCGTTCAGTCTTTCTACAGCACCATTACATGAAGCATGATAGGGGCTGGTATATAAAGCTTTAACAGATAACATTCTGTGAATTTCGCTCATGAGATCAGATTTGAATTGTGAACCACGGTCAGATAAGATCTCTCTCGGGACACCAACTCTCGAGAATATTTCTACCAAGCTTTCCGCAACGATTACTGTATCAATGTTTTTCAGAGGTACAGCTTCGGGATATCGTGTAGCGTAGTCTATCAAAGTAAGCACATATTTGTTTCCTCTATCTGAGCAAGGTGAAAAAGGTCCGACTAAATCTATGGCAACACGTGAAAAGAGTTCGGAAATTATGGGGAGATTCTTCATAGGTACTTTACGTACAGTTCCCTTGGCTGAAAATTTCTGACATATTGGGCATGATCTGCAATATCTCTTAATGTGAGCGCCAGCACCGGGCCAAAAGAATTTAGAAAACACTTTAAAACTGGTCCTCCGATGAGAGAAATGTCCGGCAGTCAGTGAATCATGAGCCAGATTTAGGACGTGAATCCTGTACTTATCTGGAATAACAAGCTGCCCACTTCCAATTTCGTAATCATATTTGCTCTCAAGACATACCCTGTAAATTAGTCCGCCTATTATTTCAAATTTTACTGCGCGCGATTTTACTTTCACACGTTTTCCGCTTTTGACGTTTTCCCTGATAGATTGAAGAGTTGGACAATTTAGCTGTTCCTACCTTATTTGATCTTTATTTATATTTAGGTCTAGGAATTCTGAACAAGCTAATGAGGTAATCTTAGTCTCTTTTGATATAGATGAGCGAGTCATAGCAATGACGTCAGGAGACTCATTAACATCCTCTTTATCCGCGATTTTGTAGTCATTACCCACAGAAACATCGCCTACCTTTGTAAGAGCTTGTGAAGCATCATCGCCTACGCCTTTGCTCTGTCCGTGCTCGAGCGAGGTAGTGGCGCACTTACTAGGCAATTTTACGCCAGGAACTAGTCCGATAAGCACGTCTGCAAATTTAAGGGGAGCTGCAATAGCACTAATCCACCCCGAAAAAAAATTACTTTGAATAAAACATCTGACCTTAGGGAAGGAATTTGGAACCCCAAGATAATCATAAACCTTAACCATAGGCCCCAATCTAAATCTTGCAGGCACTAATTTGTCATAAACAATTACAGTCGAACATCCCGTGTCAAACATAACCTCCGCTGGTTTTTCAAACAACTTGCCTTCAGCATCAATTATACTGTTTTGTGGTTTCATCTCAGACTGAAAAACAAAATTAACTTTACCCTCTGTCTTTTGCTTAAAGTTTCTAGGGTTACTAGGGCAGTTCGGACGGATATGACCAGGCTTCCCACATCCATGGCATTTAATGTCATCAGAATTAGGTGAACTCTGTTTCTGCACCGGCCTTGACAGTTTGCTTCCGCGATATGCGTGAGCACAACGATGTCTATCAGCTGCTTCCGCCATCTCCGTTGCGCTTTCACACCCTCTTTCCTTTAAGAACACGCGTAAATCAGAACTACAATTTGTCAGTAACTGTTCCCGGATAAGGAAATCAAATAGACGAGCGTAATCTTTCTCAACATTACTCATGGATAGCCACCGATCGAGATACTGCTCCATCTTAACCACTAATTGTACATATGATTCATTTTCTTTACATTTACTCTCTCTGAATTTTCTTCTATAAGAATCTGCATCAACAGCAAATGCTCTAAGCAGGGCTTCCTTTAAGCGTTCATAATTTCGGAGCGTTTCATCTGGTAAAGAAATATACACCTTAAGTGCTTGACCACGTAATGATGTACCTAGATATACGAGGTAGTCCTCATGCTTCCACCCATGCAGTTCTGCTAAACCTTCGAACCGCTGTAGATAACTATCTAAATCATCTTGGCCGTCGGCAAAAGTAGGCAGTCTAAGACCCTCGAACATATGCGAATTTGACCTAGAATTACTGTCTAACTCGTTCGAACTACCATGCTTAATCTTAGCAAGCTCGAGTTCATGCGCTCGTCGCCTCTCTGCCTCGTGATATTCTAATTCTAGCCGTCTCGCCTCTCGTTCGGCTGACCGCTCCAATCTATCCGCCTTATCCTTATCTATCTGATGCTGCTTTTCTAGTAAATCATGAACTACGTCTGCACTCAAGCCAAGCGCTTGAGCTTTCTCCAAAATATCCACTAAAGACATTTCAGAACAACTATGTATACAAAAAAATATAGAATTAACACATTAAGTTCGTTGGAAGTTGAAGAAGTCAAACTGACTAACACGTTCAAAATCTTCCAAGAAACGTGAAAGCATAAACCACTTTCAATTAGGCACCCACGACTTCGATGTACGATCGACAGTCGATCACCAAGTCACGTGAAACCTGCGCGCGCGTAACAGTACAAGCACTGGCTGGCTTATTTAGCATGACTACGCTTCTGAAGTGAAATACAACTTCAATATCCCGCTATTGTAGAAAAAGCACTAAATCAATAAAACCTTATGGACTAACCAAATATAAGGTACATTGTCAATACAATAGGGTTATAACAAAAGCATTTTCCTTCTCACCTGTATCTCCCTTTTACGAATGCCCAGAGTTTACAAGCCTCACCAAGATTATCACAGGACACTCGTTAAACCCAGATGATTAGATGTTCAAAAATGGACGGAACAATCTGTAAAACATACCACTTTTACAATCATTTGTAGTCACGATTTCCACCCTAATATTGCTAAATGAAATTGATGAGGATCCTACTCACTGCGCCACTTGTAGGTTCTTTCTTCCTTGAATGATATATCAGCTCGTTTCAGTCTCATTCTAGGTTTTCTCGATCCTATATGCATCAATTATTTAGCAATATTCAGGGTAAGAAATATACACAAATAAAAATAACACCATATATTAAAAAAAAAATAGTATTTCACACAAAAATACATCGATTCTTATTTTAGTTTTTGTTCGTCGTCTTATTTTCTGTTGTGACGCTTCAGGAAGAAAAGTTTACCACTTCCTCTTCACTTGTTACGTGAACTTATTTTCTTCTTTCAGCCTCCAGCATAAGTCATGGATTTTGTGCAAAGAAAAAGGCTGGAAAGAGATTGCAGACATGAGTTATGTATAACACAGTCCTATTCGCACTTCCACATTATAAATATGGCCTTGTTATTAACTCACGAGTATACAGGAGAGCACCGTGTCCTATGCCAGGTGTTGGAGGAAAGACACGCCCCTTATCCTTATCGTTGTTTTAATATTATTGTTATTATTACTGTAATTATCATTATTATTACTGTAATTATCATTATTATTACTGTAATTATCATTATTATTACTGTAATTATCATTACTATAATCTTCATTATCCTTACTAATATTATTATCATCATTAATATCATTAGTTTTACCATTATTACCTCATTTTCACTCTTATGCTTAATATATTCATGATTGATACGATTATCATCTTTCACAACAAACAATGCGTACTTTGTCTCTTGCAACAACAGAATCAGCGTCTCTCACAATAAGTAATTTTCTCCCTAACAAAATCCTCGTAACATTTCGAATGTGATGCCATCTTTCTGCACAAGTCGACACAAAGGGAAAGATAAAGTTCCCTAATGGATGTAAATTACATTGGAATCTCAGAGGGCAGTTAAGGACTTAGAGAGCAACGTCTGCAACAAATCGCGTCTGCTTTGCCCTCACCGATACCACGCAAGGGCCTAATATGCGAAATTATAAGTTATAACAAAAAATCTCGAACTTGCAATTCATTTGCATCCTTTCATTTAATTCAACTTGTCCTTATCACTGTTTCTATTGTAAGTAATACAATTATTACCTATTCTGCCGATCATAATTATCATTATTATTATTATTAATTATTATTATTATATATTATTATTATTGTTATCATTAATGTTATTAATATTATAACTTTCATTATTATTATTGTTATTATTAGTAGTATCATCACTATTTTTATTATCTTTGTCATTATCATTTCTCATTAACATTGTTATCATAAACATTGTTATAACCATTATCATTATTATTATTACTATTATTATTATTATCATTATTGTTGTTATTGTAGCTGTTATCTTTTTTGTAGCTATTATCATTATGATTATCATTATTATTACTGTTATTATTTTTAATATCATTATCATTAACAACATTTTTGTTATTATTATAATTGTTATTTTAACTAATCAAAATCCTTTCTTATCCTTATAATCATTAATATTCATCATTATCACCATCAGTATTATCCTTATTACGAATATGATATTTACCTCCCTCCTATTCCCTTCTATTATTATTATTATTATTATTATTATTATTATTATTATTGTGATTTTTATTATTGTTGTTTTTATTCTTATCATTATCATTGTATTCATTATTATTTTCATCATTAACATTTTTCTTATTAGTATTATCATTGTTGTTGTTATCATTATCATCATTATTATCAAGTTTTTATCACTATTATTTTTATCATCACTATTATTATTATTATTATTATTATTATTATTATTGTTATTGTTATTATTATTATTATGATAAAAATAATAATTATTATCAATATTATTCGTGTTATTACTATTATAATCTTTTGTTATTATTATTATTACTATTATTATTATTATTAATATTATTATTATTATCATTATTGTCATTATTACCATTGTTACTATTATTATTATTATAATTATTATTATTATTATCATATTATTATTATTATAATTATTATTATTATTGTTATTATTATTATGATTATTATTATTATTGTCAGTATTGTCAGTATTGTAATTATTATTGTTATTATTATTATTATTATTATAATCATTGTTATCATTATCATTATTACTGTTATTATTTTTAATATCATTATCATTATCATGATGATAATAATAATAATAATAATAATAATAATTATAATAATAATAATAATAATAGGAATTATAATAATAATAATAATAATAATAATAATAGTAATTATTGTTTTGTTGTTATTATTATCATTATTATTACTCTTAACATTATTTCCATCAATATTATTATTTTTTTTATTATTATTATCATTATTTTTATTACTATTTTTCTTGAGGAGATCATGCAAGGGAGCTGCTATACTTGCGAAATTAGGAACAAATTTGCGGTAATAACCTATAGTTCCGATGAAAGATCTTAATTGCTTCTTGTTTACAGGCAAAGGCATTGCCAAGATGGCATTGATTTTAGACTCAATAGGACTAATACAGTTATCTCCTAACAAAACTCCCAAATATTTAATTTTAGAAAAACAAAGAAACACTTACTAAGGTTGCAGTTAAACCATGCTTACGTAGACGCAGCAAAAGATCTTTCACGTCCTGTAGGTGTTCAGACCAATCATTATTATGGATTACAATGTTATCAATATAACAGTCAGTATTTTTCAATTCAGAAACCACAGTTCACAGTTATCACCCACTTGGTTCTCTTCTTCAACTATGCATACCTGAGCAATTTCACTCTCGCTTTTGCCGCTGTCATGGCGGAAGTACCTTTTTAGCATGTTGATGTGAAATAGTTTCTTTACACCACGTACTCTAACAACGCAATCTACGCCATTATCTTTGCAATGCACAACGGGGTAAGGACCAAGCCATTGCATAATTAATTTATTACTACTGGAGGGTAATAAGACTAGTACTTCTCCACCTGTGTTTAACTTGCGGTGTTTAGCTTTAAGATCGTAATAGCTCTTATAATTACGACTACTAATCTCCGCTTGGGCAGCTGCTAGTTTCGCAGTCTCCTCAAGACGCGAGCGTAAATCTAAAACATACTGATAGGTAGTTTTTTGTGTAAAATTGTAAAAGGTCCACGAATCTGACGTCCGTACAACAATTCAAATGGGGAGAACTTAAGACTGTCGTTCGGAATTTCTCTGTAGGCAAATAGGGCAGCAGGTATATAGCGATCCCAATCTTTCGGTGATCTACGCAAAGCTTCTTTATCATTGACTTTAAGACACCGTTCAGTCTTTCTACAGCACCATTACATGAAGCATGATAGGGGCTGGTATATAAAGCTTTAACAGATAACATTCTGTGAATTTCGCTCATGAGATCAGATTTGAATTGTGAACCACGGTCAGATAAGATCTCTCTCGGGACACCAACTCTCGAGAATATTTCTACCAAGCTTTCCGCAACGATTACTGTATCAATGTTTTTCAGAGGTACAGCTTCGGGATATCGTGTAGCGTAGTCTATCAAAGTAAGCACATATTTGTTTCCTCTATCTGAGCAAGGTGAAAAAGGTCCGACTAAATCTATGGCAACACGTGAAAAGAGTTCGGAAATTATGGGAGATTCTTCATAGGTACTTTACGTACAGTTCCCTTGGCTGAAAATTTCTGACATATTGGGCATGATCTGCAATATCTCTTAATGTGAGCGCCAGCACCGGGCCAAAAGAATTTAGAAAACACTTTAAAACTGGTCCTCCGATGAGAGAAATGTCCGGCGGGTCAGTGAATCAGAGCCAGATTTAGGACGGAATCCGGGCCTTATCTGGAATAACAAGCTGCCCACTTCCAATTTCGTAATCATTTTTGCTCTCAAACAAAAACCCGAAAATTTTAGCCCGGGCCTATTATTTCAAATTTTACTGCGCGCGATTTTACTTTCACACTTTTTCCGTTTTTGACGTTTTCCCTGTTTAGATTGAAGAGTTGGAAATTTAGCTGTTCCTACCTTTTTTGGGATCTTTATTTATATTTAGGTCTGGGAAATTTCTAAACAAGCAAATGAGGTAATCTTAGTCTCTTTTGATATAAAAGACGAGCCCATAGCAATGACGCCCGGGAGACTCTTTAACATCCTTTTTTATCCCGATTTTGTAGTCATTACCCACAAAACCATCGCCTACCTTTGTAAGAGCTTGTAAGCATCATCGCCTACCCCTTTTGCTCGTCCGTGCTCGAGCGGGGTAGTGCGCACTTACTGGGCCAATTTTACGCCAAACTGGGTCCGATAAGACGCCCCTGAAAATTTTAAGGGGGAGCTGCAATAGCACTAATCCACCCCGAAAAAAAATTATTTTTGAAAAAAAACATCTGCCCTTGGGGAAAGGGAAATTTTGGAACCCCAAGATAATCAAAAAACCTTAACCATAGGCCCCAATCTAAATCTTGCAGGCACTAATTTGTCATAAACAATTACAGTCGAACACCCGTGTAAAACATAACCTCCCGGGTTTTTTTCAAAAAAACTTGCCTTCAGCATAAATTTATACTTTTTTGGGGTTTTCATCTAAACTGAAAAAAAAAAATTAATTTTTACCCTCTGTTTTTTGGCTTAAAGTTTCTGGGGTTACAAAGGGAAAGTTCGGAGGGATATGACCGGGCTTCCCAAAACCAGGGGCATTTAATGTCATCAGAATTGGGTGAACTCTGTTTCTGCCCCGGCCCTTTTAAACAGTTTGCTTCCGGGGATAGCTGAGCACAACGATGTCAATCAGCTGCTTCCCCCCAAACTCCGTTGCGCTTTAAAACCCCCTCTTTCCTTTAAGAACACGCGTAAATCAGAACTACAATTTGTCAGAAACTTTTCCCCGGGTAAGGAAATCAAATAGACGAGCGTAATCTTTCCCCAACTTTACCAGGTAGCCCCCGATCGAGATACTGCTCCATCTTAACCACTAATTGTACATATGATTCATTTTTTTTAACTTTTTCCTCTCTCTAAAATTTTTCTTCTTAAAAATCTGCATCAACACAAATGCTCTAACGGGGTTTCCCTTTTAAGCGTTCAAAAATTTGGGAGCTTTTTCATCTGGTAAAGAAATAACACCTTAAGTGCTTGACCACGTAATGATGTCCCAAGATAAAAACTGGTAGCCCCTCATGCTTCCACCCATCCCGTTCTCAAAAACGTTCGAACCCCTGTAGATAACTATCTAAATCATTTTGGGGCCTCGGAAAAAAGTAGGCAGTCTAAGCCCCTCAACATATGCGAATTTGACCTAGAATTACTGTCTAACTCTTTCGAACAAAAAAATGTTTAAATCTTAGCAAGCTCGAGTTCATGCCTCGTCGCCCTCTCTTTCCTCTGATAATTTTAAATTTTAGCCGTCTCGCCTCTCGTTCGGCTGACCGCCCAATCCCATCCCCTTATCCTTATCTATCTGATGCTGCTTTTTTAGTAAACATGAACTAAAGTCTGCACTCAAGCCAAGCGCTTTAGCTTTCTCCAAAATATCCACTAAAGAATTTCAAACAACTATGTATAACCAAAAAAAAAATAGAATTAACCCCATTAAGTTCGTTGGAAGTTGAAGAAATCAAAAAATGACTAACACGTTCAAAATCTTCCAAAAAACGTGAAAGCATAAACCACTTTCAATTGGGCACCCACGACTTCCCATGTACATCCCACAGTCGATCCCAAGTTTACTGAAACCTGCGCGCGCGTAACAGTACAAGCAAATGGGTGGGTTAATTTTCATGACTACGCTTCCCGAAATGAAAAACAACTTCAATATCCCGCTATTGTAGAAAAAGCACTAAATCAAAAAAAACCTTATGGACTAACCAAATATAAGGGACATTGTCAATACAATAGGGGTTTTAACAAAAGCATTTTTCCCTTTTCCCTGTACTCCCTTTTACGAATGCCCAAGTTTACAAGCCTCACCAAGATTATCACAGGGCACTCGTTTTAAACCCCAATTTATTAGATGTTCAAAAAAGGACGGAACCCAAACTGTAAAACATACCACTTTTAAAAATCATTTGTTTTCACGATTTCCACCCCAATAAGCTAAATGAAATTGATGAGGGTCCTACTCACTGCGCCACTTGTAGGTTCTTTCTTCCCTTTAAAGATATATCAGCTCGTTTCAGTCTTTATTCTAGGTTTTTTTTTCGATCGATATGCAACAAAATTTTTTAGCAATATTCGGGTAAGAAAAAAAAACACAAATAAAAATAACACCATATATTAAAAAAAAATAGAAATTTTACCCCAAAAATACATCGATTCTTATTTTAGTTTTTGTTCGTCGCTTATTTTCTGTTTTTGGGGCGTTCAGGAAGAAAAGTTTTCCACTTCCCTTCACTTGTTACTGAACTTATTTTCTTCTTTCAGCCTCCAGCATAAGTCATGGGTTTTTTGCAAAAAAAAAGGCTGGGAAAAAGATTGCAGACATGATTTTTGGATTAAAAACAGTCCTATTCGCACTTCCACTTATAAATATGGGCCCTTGGTTTTTTTAACTCACGAGTATACAGGAGAGCACCGTGTCCCCCATGCCCCGGTGTTTGGGGGAAAGACAAAGCCCCCTTTTCCTTATCGTTGTTTTAATATTATTTTTTATTTTTACTGTAATTTTTCATTTTTATTACTGTTTAATTTTTCATTATTTTTTACTGTAATTATCATTACTATAATCCCTTTATTATCCTTACTAAAATTATTATCATCATTAATATCATTAAAATTTTTCCATTATTACCCCCATTTTCACTCTTATTTCTTAATATATTCATGATTGATACGATTATCATCTTTCACAACAAACAAAGCGTTTCTTTGTCTCTTGCAAAAAACAGAATAGCGTCTCTCACAATAAGTAATTTTCTTTCCCCAAAAAAATCCTCGTAACATTTTTGAATTGATGCCAACTTTTTGCACCCAAATCCCACACAAAAAGGGGAAAAATAAAGTTCCCTAATGGGGTGTAAATTACATTGGAACCCCAGAGGGGAGTTAAGGACTTAGAGAGCAACGTCTGCAACAAATCGCGTCTGCTTTTGGGCCCCCACCGATACCACCAAGGGCCTAATATGCCAAATTATAAGTTATAACAAAAAATCTTTGAACTTGGGAATTCTTTCATCCTTTCCCTTTAATTCAACTTTTCCCCCCTCACTGTTTCTATTGTAAATAATACAATTATTAAACCCATTCTGCCGACATAATTTTCATTATTATTATTATCATTATCATAATTTTTCATTATCATTTATATTATTGTTATAATAATAATAATAATAATAATAATAATAATTATTATTATTATTATTATTATTAATAATTATTATTATCATCATTATTACTATTACCATTATCATTATTATCATTATCGTTATTATTGTTATTGTTATTATTGTTATTGTTATTATTATCATTATTTTCATCATTATTAATGATTATATATGATAATAGTTATAGTAATGATAATAATAAGGATAATAATAATACAAACTAATTAAGATAATTAATATATTACTATTATTACGTTTATAATTATAATAATTATTATTATTATTATTATTATTATTATTATTATTATTATTATTGTTATCATTAATGTTATTAATATTATAACTTTCATTATTATTATTGTTATTATTAGTAGTATCATCACTATTTTTATTATCTTTGTCATTATCATTTCTCATTAACATTGTTATCATAAACATTGTTATAACCATTATCATTATGATTGTTACTATTATTATTACCATTGTTGTTGTTATTGTAGCTGTTATCTTTTTTGTAGCTATTATCATTATGATTATCATTATTATTACTGTTATTATTTTTAATATCATTATCATTAACAACATTTTTGTTATTATTATAATTGTTATTTTAACTAATCAAAATCCTTTCTTATCCTTATAATCATTAATATTCATCATTATCACCATCAGTATTATCCTTATTACGAATATGATATTTACCTCCCTCCTATTCCCTTCTATTATTATTATTATTATTATTATTATTATTATTATTATTGTGATTTTTATTATTGTTGTTTTTATTCTTATCATTATCATTGTATTCATTATTATTTTCATCATTAACATTTTTCTTATTAGTATTATCATTGTTGTTGTTATCATTATCATCATTATTATCAAGTTTTTATCACTATTATTTTATTATCATTATTATTATTATTATTATTATCATTATTACTGTTATTGTTATTATTATTATGATAAAAATAATAATTATTATCAATATTATTCGTGTTATTACTATTATAATCTTTTGTTATTATTATTATCCTTATTATTATTATTATTATAATCATTGTTATCATTATCATTATTAACATTGCTATTAATATTACGATTAATATGATTATTCCTATTATCATATTATTATTATTATTATTATTATTATTATGATTATGATAATGATTATGATTATTATTGTCAGTATTGTCAGTATTGTAATTATTATTGTTATTATTTTATTATGATTTATATTGTTATTACTATTTATGTTATCATCATTATCATTATCATGATGATAATAATAATAATAATAATAATAGTAATTATAATAATAATAATAATAATAGGAATTATAATAATAATAATAATAATAATAGTAATTATTGTTTTGTTGTTATTATTATCATTATTATTACTCTTAACATTATTTCCATCAATATTATTATTTTTTTTATTATTATCATTATTTTTATTACTATTTTTCTTGAGGAGATCATGCAAGGGAGCTGCTATACTTGCGAAATTAGGAACAAATTTGCGGTAATAACCTATAGTTCCGATGAAAGATCTTAATTGCTTCTTGTTTACAGGCAAAGGCATTGCCAAGATGGCATTGATTTTAGACTCAATAGGACTAATACAGTTATCTCCTAACAAAACTCCCAAATATTTAATTTTAGAAAAAACAAAGAAACACTTACTAAGGCTTGCAGTTAAACCATGCTTACGTAGACGCAGCAAAAGATCTTTCACGTCCTGTAGGTGTTCAGACCAATCATTATTATGGATTACAATGTTATCAATATAACAGTCAGTATTTTTCAATTCAGAAACCACAGTTCACAGTTATCACCCACTTGGTTCTCTTCTTCAACTATGCATACCTGAGCAATTTCACTCTCGCTTTTGCCGCTGTCATGGCGGAAGTACCTTTTTAGCATGTTGATGTGAAATAGTTTCTTTACACCACGTACTCTAACAACGTAATCTACGCCATTATCTTTGCAATGCACAACGGGGTAAGGACCAAGCCATTGCATAATTAATTTATTACTACTGGAGGGTAATAAGACTAGTACTTCTCCACCTGTGTTTAACTTGCGGTGTTTAGCTTTAAGATCGTAATAGCTCTTATAATTACGACTACTAATCTCCGCTTGGGCAGCTGCTAGTTTCGCAGTCTCCTCAAGACGCGAGCGTAAATCTAAAACATACTGATAGGTAGTTTTTTGTGTAAAATTGTAAAAGGTCCACGAATCTGACGTCCGTACAACAATTCAAATGGGGAGAACTTAAGACTGTCGTTCGGAATTTCTCTGTAGGCAAATAGGGCAGCAGGTATATAGCGATCCCAATCTTTCGGTGATCTACGCAAAGCTTCTTTATCATTGACTTTAAGACACCGTTCAGTCTTTCTACAGCACCATTACATGAAGCATGATAGGGGCTGGTATATAAAGCTTTAACAGATAACATTCTGTGAATTTCGCTCATGAGATCAGATTTGAATTGTGAACCACGGTCAGATAAGATCTCTCTCGGGACACCAACTCTCGAGAATATTTCTACCAAGCTTTCCGCAACGATTACTGTATCAATGTTTTTCAGAGGTACAGCTTCGGGATATCGTGTAGCGTAGTCTATCAAAGTAAGCACATATTTGTTTCCTCTATCTGAGCAAGGTGAAAAAGGTCCGACTAAATCTATGGCAACACGTGAAAAGAGTTCGGAAATTATGGGGAGATTCTTCATAGGTACTTTACGTACAGTTCCCTTGGCTGAAAATTTCTGACATATTGGGCATGATCTGCAATATCTCTTAATGTGAGCGCCAGCACCGGGCCAAAAGAATTTAGAAAACACTTTAAAACTGGTCCTCCGATGAGAGAAATGTCCGGCAGTCAGTGAATCATGAGCCAGATTTAGGACGTGAATCCTGGACTTATCTGGAATAACAAGCTGCCCACTTCCAATTTCGTAATCATATTTGCTCTCAAGACATACCCTGTAAATTAGTCCGCCTATTATTTCAAATTTTACTGCGCGCGATTTTACTTTCACACGTTTTCCGCTTTTGACGTTTTCCCTGATAGATTGAAGAGTTGGACAATTTAGCTGTTCCTACCTTATTTGATCTTTATTTATATTTAGGTCTAGGAATTCTGAACAAGCTAATGAGGTAATCTTAGTCTCTTTTGATATAGATGAGCGAGTCATAGCAATGACGTCAGGAGACTCATTAACATCCTCTTTATCCGCGATTTTGTAGTCATTACCCACAGAAACATCGCCTACCTTTGTAAGAGCTTGTGAAGCATCATCGCCTACGCCTTTGCTCTGTCCGTGCTCGAGCGAGGTAGTGGCGCACTTACTAGGCAATTTTACGCCAGGAACTAGTCCGATAAGTACGTCTGCAAATTTAAGGGGAGCTGCAATAGCACTAATCCACCCCGAAAAAAAATTACTTTGAATAAAACATCTGACCTTAGGGAAGGAATTTGGAACCCCAAGATAATCATAAACCTTAACCATAGGCCCCAATCTAAATCTTGCAGGCACTAATTTGTCATAAACAATTACAGTCGAACATCCCGTGTCAAACATAACCTCCGCTGGTTTTTCAAACAACTTGCCTTCAGCATCAATTATACTGTTTTGTGGTTTCATCTCAGACTGAAAAACAAAATTAACTTTACCCTCTGTCTTTTGCTTAAAGTTTCTAGGGTTACTAGGGCAGTTCGGACGGATATGACCAGGCTTCCCACATCCATGGCATTTAATGTCATCAGAATTAGGTGAACTCTGTTTCTGCACCGGCCTTGACAGTTTGCTTCCGCGATATGCGTGAGCACAACGATGTCTATCAGCTGCTTCCGCCATCTCCGTTGCGCTTTCACACCCTCTTTCCTTTAAGAACACGCGTAAATCAGAACTACAATTTGTCAGTAACTGTTCCCGGATAAGGAAATCAAATAGACGAGCGTAATCTTTCTCAACATTACTCATGGATAGCCACCGATCGAGATACTGCTCCATCTTAACCACTAATTGTACATATGATTCATTTTCTTTACATTTACTCTCTCTGAATTTTCTTCTATAAGAATCTGCATCAACAGCAAATGCTCTAAGCAGGGCTTCCTTTGAGCGTTCATAATTTCGGAGCGTTTCATCTGGTAAAGAAATATACACCTTAAGTGCTTGACCACGTAATGATGTACCTAGATATACGTGGTAGTCCTCATGCTTCCACCCATGCAGTTCTGCTAAACGTTCGAACCGCTGTAGATAACTATCTAAATCATCTTGGCCGTCGGCAAAAGTAGGCAGTCTAAGACCCTCGAACATATGCGAATTTGACCTAGAATTACTGTCTAACTCGTTCGAACTACCATGCTTAATCTTAGCAAGCTCGAGTTCATGCGCTCGTCGCCTCTCTGCCTCGTGATATTCTAATTCTAGCCGTCTCGCCTCTCGTTCGGCTGACCGCTCCAATCTATCCGCCTTATCCTTATCTATCTGATGCTGCTTTTCTAGTAAATCATGAACTACGTCTGCACTCAAGCCAAGCGCTTGAGCTTTCTCCAAAATATCCACTAAAGACATTTCAGAACAACTATGTATACAAAAAAATATAGAATTAACACATTAAGTTCGTTGGAAGTTGAAGAAGTCAAACTGACTAACACGTTCAAAATCTTCCAAGAAACGTGAAAGCATAAACCACTTTCAATTGGGCACCCACGACTTCGATGTACGATCGACAGTCGATCACCAAGTCACGTGAAACCTGCGCGCGCGTAACAGTACAAGCACTGGCTGGCTTATTTAGCATGACTACGCTTCTGAAGTGAAATACAACTTCAATATCCCGCTATTGTAGAAAAAGCACTAAATCAATAAAACCTTATGGACTAACCAAATATAAGGTACATTGTCAATACAATAGGGTTATAACAAAAGCATTTTCCTTCTCACCTGTATCTCCCTTTTACGAATGCCCAGAGTTTACAAGCCTCACCAAGATTATCACAGGACACTCGTTAAACCCAGATGAT
>NC_061819.1:30293695-30298695 GCF_019202785.1 Penaeus chinensis | reverse complement strand
TTATTATAAATTATCACTTAAATGTTATTAAAACTATCATTATTATCCTTATCATTATTATATTATTGTCAATTTTATTATTGTCAATGTTTATTATAATTATTATCATTAATATCATTATTATTATTAATACTATTATCATTATCATTATGTTTGTTATTATATTTATTATCATTATTATTATTTAATATTGTCATTATCCTTTTATTTTTATTATTATAATTATTATTATTGTTGTTATTATTGTTATTATTATTTTGATCATTACTGTTAGTATTAGTATTATTATCATTATCATTATTCTTATTATTTTTGTTATTACTATCATTGATATTATAAATTTTTCAGTTATTATTATTATTATTATTGTTATTATTATTATTATTATTATTATTATTATTATTATTATTATTATTATTATTATTATTATTATCCTCATTATTATTATTATTATTATTGTTATTATTATTATTATTATTATTATTATTATTATTATTATTATCATTATTATCCTCATTATTATTATTATTATTATTATTATTATTATTATTATTATTATTACCATTATTATTATCATTATATTATTATTATTATTACTATTATCATTACTATTATTATCATCATCATTATCACTGTTATATTTATAATTATTATTACTATAATTATTATTATTATTATTATTATTATTATTATTATGATCATTATTATTATGATTATTATTGTTATTATCATTATTATCAACATCATCAGCATCATCATCACCATCATTATTATTATTATCATTATTTTTATTATTGTTATTTTTATTATTATCATTATTATTATTATTATTATTATTATTATATTATTATTATTATCATTATTATTATTATTATTATTATTGGTCTTGTTGTTGTTGTTATTAGTTTTATTATTATCATCATTATCATTATTATTATTATTATTATTATTATTATTATTATTATTATTATTATCCTTATCATTATCATTATCATTGTTATTATCTTCATCCTCATCATTATTAATATCATTTTTATCAACATTATTATCATTTTTGTTATCAACATTATTATCATTTTTATTATCAACATTATTATTATTATTATTATTATTATTATTGTTGTTGTTATTTTTATTATTATCATCATTATTATCGTCATTTTCATTTTTATCATTATCATCAGTATTATTACTAATACTCATGTTATTATGATTATATTATTATTATTATTATCATTATCATTGTTATTATTATCATCATCATTATTATCATCATTTTTATTATTACTATTATTATTACTATTACTTTTATTATTATTATTGTTTCTGATTATCATTATTATTGTTATTATAATTATTATTATTATTATTATTATTATTATTATTATTATTATTATTATTATCATTATTATTGTTGTTATCATCATCATCATCCTCATCATTATTTTTATAATTTTTATTATTAACATTATCATCATCATCATCATTATCAACATCATTGCTTTTGCTATTATTGTTTTCGATATTTTTATTATTTTAATTTTCATTTAATATTGATATTATTATTATTATTGTCATTATTGTTATGATTATTATCATCGTCACCATTACTATTATCATGTTTTCTTTTTTCTTTATATCGCTGTTGCTGTGATCATTCTTATCATTTTTATTATTATTGTCATTGCTATTACTATGTCCATTGTTATCATTATCATTACTGTTATTATTAGTAGTATTATCATTATTATTTATATTATTATTATTATAATAATAACAATAATAATAATAATTATTATTATTATTGTTGCTGTTATTCTTCGTATTATTGTTGATATCATCATCATTATCAATTTTATCGTCATCATTATTGCAATCTTTATTACGATCGTTTGTTAATGTTATAATGACATGCTGTTTTATTTTCCATATCACTATCATTACCATTATCAGTTACCATCACTGGAAATGTTATTACATGATTTCGATCATTCTTACCCTTATCACTACTATTCCTTCTATCATCCTCGTTAGTACCATTATTATTTCCATTATATTAGTATCTCTTATCATTCATTATCCTCCTCCTCCTCCCCTTTCCGTCTTATGGCAGTGATTTGAAACAGCACAGTCCGCATTTCCTCCTAAGTTATCGTTCCTCGTCGGCACCTGTCGCTGTTTAAGCCCTTCTTTTATCCCATTTTCATCACTTCATTGTATTTATTTACTCATCTTTAACCAGTCATTCCCGTTTTCCATGGCGCCATTCCAGCGCTTGGATAACCCACAGTCCTGCGGAACTAAAAGAGAAAAGACGGGGAATTTATTCATTGTTCTTGGCGGCGCACAATTAGTTTCAATTGCACTCTTCCGTCATATTATGTTACTCTTAAATGTTTGTTTACATATATATATGCCCATATCTGTTAACCAAGCTGTTTGTCTACATTATCATTGAACAAAAGTTCAGGCAGTGACAAAAGGGTAGGCCATTATAAAACACTTATCACCCCCTTCATTATCTATACAACGTGTCCCCAAATACACCTACACCATATCCTCCCCACCGCCCACCGCCCGCAATCGTCTCTAAACGCCGCCCATGTATCATCTAGGTCTCCCACCGCTATGTATCACAGCCCGCCCACAAGTCTCCATTTAACCAGTGGAAGAAACGCAATATCCTGCATACTTCACTTTTATTGCATATTGGCTGCGAGATACTCTGATATTGGTTGATTTATCTGCCCCGTCAACTAGAGGCAGCGATGGGATGCTGCCGGCCGGGCCGTGGCTATCTCGCGCGTCTGTCTGTGTGTCTGTCTGTCTGGCACCTCATGTCACTCAGGCTGTTGGGTTGGCAGTGCCTCGACCTGATCAGATTCTTTGGTGACCAATCATCCTTAAAATTATTATTATTATGCATATCATTATCATTATCTATATTATTATTATTATCATTATTAAAATTATTATTATTGTTATTATTATTATTATCATTATTATCATTATTGTTATTATCATTATTATTATTATTATTATTATTATTATTATTAGTTGTTGTTATTGTTGTAGTAGTAGTATCATTATAAAAATACTACTAATAAGGACAATACTATTTATTCTTATTCTTATTATTATTATTAGTAGTAGTAGCAGTAGTAGTAATATTATTGTTATTATTATCATTGTTATAATAATAATAATAATAATTATTATTATTATTAACATTGGTGTTATTAGAAGTGATATAAATTTTCTTATAATTATTACCATAATGATGATGATGATGATGATGATGATGATGATGTTGATGATGATGTTGATGATAATAATTATTACTATTATCATTATTATTCATTATCATCATCATTACTGTCATTGTCATTATTATCGTCACCATTATTATTATTACTTTCATTATTATTACTATTATTATTGTTATCTTTACTGCTATCGTGAATATTATAATTATAATGGTTATCACTATTATCATTATTATTATTGTCATTATGAGTTTTGTCAAGTTTCTTTATAATAACAACAACAACAATAATAATAATAACAATAATAATAATAATGATGAAAATAATGATAATAATAATGATAATAATAATGATAATAATAATGATAACAATAATGATAATGATAATAATAATGATAATGATAATAATAATAATAATAAACGTAATAACAATAATTATCATTATTATCATTATTGCTACTACTATCAATATTATCATTGTTATTATCATTACCATTATCATTATTGCTATAATTTTTATCATTATTATTATTATTATTATTATTATTATTATTATTGCTATTATTATTACTATTATTACTATTTTTATTATTATCATTATTATTAAATTATTATCATTATCATTATTATTGTTCTATCATTGTATTATCGTAACTGATATTTGTAGTATTAGTTATCATTATTTTCATTATACTTGATACTATCATTATTATTATCCTCATTATTATTTTTATCATTATCTTAATCATTGTTATTATTAATGTTATTATTACTATCATTATCCTTATTACCATCATTATTGGTAAATTACTGTTATCATCAACACTACGACAACTGCTGCTCATTGTTGCCACCATTATTACTATTGTTGCCATAGTCATCGACTTTTTTAACATAATCATTATCTATATAATCGTCAACATATCTATCATAAAAAAAAAATATATTGACATTTTTTTTTTTTTCCTTATCATCTTCATTATTCATGCATTTGCTAACATTAATGGTAAAAGTATTCATATTCAAGAAAATGTTTTTATTATTATCATTATTGTTATCACTGTTTTTATTATCATTATTGTTATCACTGTTTTTATTATCATTATTGTTATTATCTTCAAAATTATTACTATCATTACTATCCTAGTTGTTATGATTATCATTATCAATATCACCGGTATCAATTCTATTATCATCATCATAATCACTATTATTATCATTCTTATTCTTATTCATATTCTTATTATAATTGTTCTTATTCTTTTAATATCATTATTATCATTCTTACTATTATCATTATCAGTATTATTATTATAACTAGTATTACTAATCATTGTTATTATTATCTTTAATAATAACAACAATTCACTAACAATATTTATAGTAATGACAATTGTAATTGTTAACAATCTTATCATAATAATTAATATCTAAGTCACCCTCCTTGTTCTCATTATCATTATCATTGTTATTATCTTTGCCATTACTACCTTTACTTTGGGATTAGCACCGTTAACATCGGAACATCCAGATTACCCTTTCCAGAGGCCAGAAGCTCGACCTTCCCACGACCAACATTGTATCGGAACTTCACAGAATCTGCGGCGATTACGGCCTTTCACATACTTACAGGAGAAGAAAGGTCTTTGGTCACACACACACACATATATATGTATATATATACATATATGTATATATATATATATATATATATATATATATATATGTGTGTGGG
>NC_061819.1:30281195-30286195 GCF_019202785.1 Penaeus chinensis | reverse complement strand
AACACTGAAAAAGTAAACATAACCCCTGTTCATAAAAATAAAGGGAGGACGCGATATTTAGTCGCATTCACAAGGAAGTATGACATGAATATCAATGGGTCTGAGAGATCTCACCCATATACATTGACGAGATCTTGTTGAGGTGTTCTTTTGTTCATTAGTCTGATAATTTTGTTGAAGTATAGCAGTTCTAGATCCTGAAATGCATTTTCTTCTGTTTACTTCCAATTCACTCATCACCGTCGAAAAGGTGGAAATAAAGAAGTAAATAAATGCTGATTAAATGAAGCTGAAAGAAAAATACAATTATATACAAACACACGCACAGACACACACACACACACACACACACACACACACACATACATACACACACGCACGTACGCACACACACACACACACACACACACACACACACACACACACACACACACACACACACACACATATACACACACACACACATGCGCGCATGCACACACCAAGGGATCCACAAAGCCATCATTAAAATGATAATTATGATAATGATAGTTCTTGAGAACTTTCGAAACCAGCTTGGCTGAATATATATTGTTGAATATATTTTCTACATAGAAACTTTGAGAATAAGTGATATTAATCTAAAGAAAAAGTCCATTACAGAAAGGAAAATGTTAAGAAAATTGTGAATACATCAAATCACGTGTCCATCAAACTGCCATGAATATAAAGAAGAAAGAAGCGGTGGGAGTTGGTGAACTGGACAGAATGATTAAAGACAAGAAATTGATAGAATATGCAAGAAAAAGGCAAAGCAAAAATTAAGAAAAGAAAAAAAAGGAGGAGAGATACATGAGCTGAAAAGAAAGGAAGGGGAAAATAGAAAGAAAGAAAAAAGAAAGAAAGAAAGAAAAATGAAGAGGAGAGATAAACATAAAACCGGACAAATAAAGGAAACCCGATATAAAAGACGGATACAGAGAGAGAGACGAAAAAGAAAGGATAGAATGATAGATAGATAGGCATAGAGAGAGAAGGAGAAAGGGAGAGGGAGAGAGAGGTTAGGAAAAAACAGCGTCAGCAGGAGTGACGGATAATGAGTTTGCAAGCACTTAATGAAGGCGGTGGGGGGAAGGAAAAGGGAGGGCGAACTGATTATTCAAAATCTCCTTTGAGGAAGGTGCCGGTGGGGGGGAAGGGGGGGGGGGGGGTCACGTGAGAAGTTCACGTTGCCTTTTCCTGCCTACATCTCCCCCCTACCCACCCACCTCTCGCGTGGAGGCGCCTGCGGTGGGCATGCCAGCGTGGCAGCCCCGGCCGCGTGAAGCAACGCGTATGCGTGCTTCTGTACACCACGTGGGAGCTACTTATACATACTTATACTCTCTCTCTCTCTCTCTCTCTCTCTCTCTCTCTTTCTTTCTCTCTTTCTCTCTATCTATCTATCCATCTCTGTAACTTTCCTCTCTCTCTTTCTCTCTCTCTCTCTCTCTAACTCTCTCTCTCTCTCTCTCTCTCTCTCTCTCTCTCTCTCTCTCTCTCTCTCTCTCTCTCTCTCTCTCTCTCTCTCTCCCCTCTCTCTCTCCCTCTCTCTCTCTTTCTTTCTTTCTTTCTCTCTATCTATCTATCTATCTCTGTAATTCTCTCTCTCTCTCTCTCTCTCTCTCTCTCTCTCTCTCTCTCTCTCTCTCTCTCTCTCTCTCTCTCTCTCTCTTTCTCTCTTTCTCTCTATCTATCCATCTCTATAACTTTGCTCTCTCTCTTTCTCTCCCTCTAACTCTCTCTCTCTCTCTCTCTCTCTCTCTCTCTCTCTCTCTCTCTCTCTCTCTCTCTCTCTCTCTCTCTCTCTTTACCTGGGTAAACATATTTCTTTCATCTTCGTTTCGCCAGCAATTTAAGGAAGATGAATGATTGATAGATAAAGATAGAGATACTTTCAATTATAAGTAAGTTCTTGAAAGAGTCATAGCAGAGGGAGTAACATCATCTTTTATGTCCTAGATAATTTGGCCTCTGAAAAAATCGTTCCGCTGCAGACCTCCAACTCATATGTTCTTCGTGAAATGAGGGTGCCTTCGATCGTGTGTGGCACAAAGCCCTCTCGGTCAAATTCCACTCCTCGGGTTGGATGGGCAGCTGCTGGCACTCTTTCAGGTTTACCTCCACAACAGATACCTAAGTGTCATCCTGAGCGGCAGGAAATCTACCCCACAAACAATCATGACCAGTGCGCCACAAGGCGGTGCCCTAGGACCTCTCCTCTGGCATTTCTACATCAACGACCTTCATCTCATCCCGTAGGCGAAGGCTTTTGCAGACGACATGGGATTGTCAGACATTTATAATTGTGAGGACGAAGCAACAACTGTGTCTAGGATGAATGGATGCCTGGACGACATTGTGGCCTCGGGCATAGATGGCAGATGGCATTCGCATCTCATAGAACCCAACTAAAGCAAATCCTAACTAATGCTTCTTAGCAGGGCGCAAGCACATGTCCACCTCGTCTTCGATTCTCGTCAGCTGAAAACCAAAGATGAAGTGGAAATACGAGACGTAATATATGATAACAAAATGACATTCAAGCGACACATTGGAAATGTAGCAAGAAAGGCTTCTAGAAAATCAGCATAGCTGTGAAGCCCACCTACAGCCCCTGCGTCAGCCTCCGCGATAGGTCCAGCATATCAGCAGAACAGTGGAACGAATACCTGGCGGAACCCCACTGTAGAACGCGGCATTACCAAAGGCAGTTTATCCCAAGAGATACGCAAATGTGAAATCTCTTTAGAGGTTTCGAGACATACCCTACAGAGTTCTAAATGTACAGTAAATGTTTGGTTGTTGAGTATATGAGTTTTGTATGAAAAGACGTTGGTTAGTTTTAAGATAGATTGCAGTAATAATGCAATCTTTAGCTAATAAATATGTTGGAATACTTGTAACTATGTATCTGCATAGACCAATGTGTACCTTTCAAAGAATAAAAAAGAAAGGAAGAAAGAGAGAGAGAGAGAGAGAGAGAGAGAGAGAGAGAGAGAGAGAGAGAGAGAGAGAGAGAGAGAGAGAGAGAGAGAGAGAGAGAGAGAGAGAGAGAGAGAGAGAGAGAGAGAGAGAGAGAGAGAGAGAGAGAGAGAGAGAGAGAGAGAGAGAGAGAGACCAACAGACAGACAGACAGAGAGACTGGCAGAGGCAGACAGATAGATAAACGGATAGATAGACTGATAAATACTTAGATAGACTGAGTGATAAGTAGATAGATAAATAGATAAATAGCGACAGATAGATAGACAAAGAGAGAGAGAGAAAGAGGGAGAGAGAGAGAGAGAGAGAGAGAGAGAGAGAGAGAGAGAGAGAGAGAGAGAGAGAGAGAGAGAGAGAGAGAGAGAGAGAGAGAGAGAGAGAGAGAGAGAGAGAGAGAGAGAGAGAGAGAGAGAGAGAGAGAGAGAGGGAGGGAGAGAGAGAGAGAGAGAGAGAGAGAGAGAGAGAGAGAGAGAGAGAGAGAGAGAGAGAGAGAGAGAGAGACTGACAAAGAAACTGACAGTGGCAGACAGATAGATAAACAGATAGATCAAATGATAGATACTGAGAGAGAAAGAAAGACATAAGAAAGGAGCAAGTAACTTGAAAATGGCGCAAGTTTCTTTGTAAGAAACAAATGATGATAAGGCCAGAGACAGGGAGCGTAGAGAGAGAGAAGTTAATGAGGACAAGGATACAACTTCATGGCGAGGAACCGTAGGAAAAGAAAAGAAAAGAAAGAATGAAAGAAAAAAAGAACGAAGAAAGTAATACTCGAAGATCAAATACGAAGAAATAAAAAGTAAAGATAATGAGAGAAAAACGGAAGACATAGAAGAACGGTAAGAGGTCGGGGAGGAGAAGCGACCTTTTCCACCCGCAGTGTCTGACGCATGAAAGATACATCCATTTACAATATATCCGTAAACTTGGTCGTCGTTCGCTAATGTAAATGAAAATTGAAGTGTAAAAGCGATAAATATTCCACCTGTTGAGATCAAAGGCGATTTGGCAACTCTTGCAACGTCCCTTCGCTCTCAGGTTTATTGCAAGGATTTGGCCGCTGCTCAGATGCTCCATAATGTCTGTTGCAAATACTGCAAAAGTTAAACTAACATTACTTAATCATGTGATAGCGTGTAACAAATGTTTATTCACAGGCCAGTGATTCACTCTCATTGCTTATTGCCATAATTCAGGTTGAAAAGCCACATTACGATTACTTAATCATGTGGCAGTATATTACAGATATTAATTCACAAGTCGTATAGCTATTACTAATGGGATGTCAAGGCCAGGCTAAGCCAATGCTGCTTCAAGCATTAGTGAGTCTGGGAATATACTGCGATGGCGTTATATTGTTATATATGCTGAGTCGTAATTTTGGTGCGATATTGGATTTACACGAAGATGGGAAGTAGGAGAGAGGAAGAAAGATGGACGAAAAGAGATGGAAAGAATACGAGACTGGCGAGAGGATGAGAGAGAGAGAGAAAGGGAGAGAGAGAGAGAGAGAGAGAGAGAGAGAGAGAGAGAGAGAGAGAGAGAGAGAGAGAGAGAGAGAGAGAGAGAGATAGATAGATAGATAGATAGATAGATAGATAGATAGATAGATAGAGAGAGAGAGAGAGAGAGAGAAAAGAGAAGAAATAGATAGATAAATACTCTCATCCTTTGTAAACTCTCTCCAGAAGCGAAAATAGCCGCGCCTTTACAGTAGCAGGGTTGCGTGATCTACTGTATCATTTTGAATAATCGATTACTTCTGGCCGATTTCTCTCTCCCCCCCTCCCTCTCTCTCTATTTCTGCCCCTTTCTCTCATTCTCTCTTCCTATCTCTCTCTCCCCCCCTCCCTCTCTCTCTCTCGTCCTCCCCCTCTCTCTCTCTTATTCTCTCTCTCTCTCTCTCTCTCTCTATTTCCCTCTTCTCCTCCCCTCCCTCATCCCTCTTATGGAGTGTATGTGGTATTGGGGTAAAACATAATGGATTGCGAAAATTG
>NC_061819.1:30251195-30258695 GCF_019202785.1 Penaeus chinensis | reverse complement strand
TATCTCTATCATCATTATTGGTGTCATTATTATTATCATAATTATAATTATAATTATTATAATTGTTATTGATGCTATTATTACAATTATTATTATTATTATTATTATTATTATTATTATTATTATTATTATTATTATCATTATTATCATCATTATTATTATCATTTTTATTATCATTATCATCATTATTATTATTATTATTTTTATTATTATCATTAATTCTTATTACTATCGTTCATAATATCCTGATCATTTTTATCATTGTCATTATAATCATTATCATAGTCATCATTGTTATTATTACTCAATTTCGGTAATATTATTATTATCGTTATTATTGTTATCATTATTATTGTTATTATTATTATTAACGAAGGCAATAATGATAATAATAATACAAATAATAACAATAATGAAAATAATAATATTAATAATAATAATTATTATATTAATAATTATGATAATAATAATATTGATAATAGTAATGATTACATTAGTAATGATTATAATAATAGTAATAATATTAATAATAATTGTACAAATAATAATAATAATAATGATGATAATAATAATAATTTTGAGAATAGACAATAAAAATGACAATAATAAGAAAAGATCGTAATAAAAATAATAATAATGAGAATATTATTAACAATAATAATAATAATAACAATGATAACAATAATGATAATAATAATAATATCAATAATAATAATAATAATAATAATAATAATAATAATTTTGATAATAGAAAATAATAATGAAAATAATAATAGTAATAATAATAATGACAATAATAAGAAAAGATCGTAATAATAATAATATAAATGATAATAATAATGGTAATAATAATAATGATAATGATAAGGATGATAATGATATTAATAATAACGATAATAATAGTGATAATGATAATAATAATAATTACAATAATAAAAATAACAATGATGATAATAATAATGATTATTATAATAGTAATAATAATGACGATAATAACAATAACAGTGATGATAATAATAATAATGATAATAATAATAGTAATGATAATAAGAATAATTAAAAATAATGAAAACAATGATGACGAGGACAATTATAAAATAAATGATAATAGTAATAATAATTTATATATTTAATATCGTTATTTTAGTGATGATAATAATTATAATTAAAGCAATACTACTACTACTACTACTACTAGTATTAGTAATAATACATATAATAATACAAATAATAATAATAATAATAATAATAATATTAATAATATTAAAATTACTATTATAATGAAAATAAAAAATAAAAAGAAAACAAGCCTAATAATGATGATAATATTAATAACACACACAAAAGAAAAATAAATGAAAAATAATAATGGCAAAAATAATAATGATAATCGTAACAATAGTGATAAGAATACTCATAGTAGTATTTACATTGTTGTCAATAATAATAATAATAATAATAATGAAAATGATAATGATAATGATAATAGTAAGAAGAATCATAACAATTATTATAGTAATTATTATTATCATAAAGATGATAAATATAATAATGATAATAATGAAAATAATAATAACAATAATAATAATAATAATAATAATAATAATAATAATAATAATACTAATAATAATAATGACAATAATAATAATAAAAATAAAATAATAATAATAAATTATAATAATTATAAGGATGATGATAGATAAATAAGAATATTGTTGATACCCTAAATAATAATAAGAATGATGATAACTATAATAATATTTTGATTGTAATTATTATAATAGTTATTATTCTTGTCATCGTTATATAAGTGATGATAATAGTAATAACTATAATATTAATAATAATCATAATAATAATAATAATATTAATAATAAAAACAATTATAATAATATTGTTGATAATATATATAATAATAACAGTGATGACAACAATAATAATATGATTCATTGTAAATATAATATTAATTAGTATTATTATCATTTTTATATGATAGATAATAATAATAGAAGTATTGATAATTATAATAATAAAAAAAGTAATAATAATAACAATAATAATAATAATAATAATAATTATAATAATAATAATGATGATAAAAATAATCAAAATAATAATAATAATAAGATTAATAAAATAATAATGATAGTAAAACTCTATATTACTAACAGGAATAATGGTAAGAATAACATTGATTATAATAAAAATAAAGATAACAACAACGGCAGCAGTAAAAACAACAACAATGACAGTAATAATGATAATAACCATAATAACAATGATGATGATGATGATAATTATTTGCTATTGAAATTACAAAGGAAAGTGAGTAAGTGAAAACGGGCAAACTTAATCCGTAGAGTAATTACTCCTGTATCCAAGACCGCATCGTGTTTGCGGAGACCTTTAATTCTCTCGGCTTTTCACGCACTATTGCGTGGGAGCTGCTTCTCCTTACTTGCTATAGTAGGCAACAATTCTCATGATAGTGAGATGAATATTTATGATGATAATGATAATAATACCAATAAGAATAATAACAAAACTTATAATAATAATAATAATATCAATAATAATAAAATGATGATAATAATAAAATGATAACGAAAACAGTAATAATCAAATTAAAATAATAATGAAAGCAGTACTAAAAAAAGAAAATAATAATAAATAATAATAATAATAATAATAATAATAATAATAATAATAATAATAATAATAATAATAACATTAATAATGATAACGAAAACAATAAATAATGATATTGAAAATAATATGCAAATTATAATGATAATGCCTAAAATACTAACAATGATGCTTATAATAACGATAAAAATAATAACGATGATTATGACACTAATATTAAAAATGATAATGATAATGATTATATAGATGATAATGATGAAGTGATTGTGATGATGATGATAGTGATGATGTACAAAATATAATAATGATGATAAAAATAATAATAATAATAATAATAATAATAATAGTAATAGTAATAACAACAATAATGCTAATAATAACAATGATAATAATGATAATAACAACGATAATAATTATAATTATAATAGTGATAATAATTAAAATAGTATAAATATCGATAATAATAATAATGATAGTTATATTAACAATAATAATAACAGTTATACTACAATTACTACAACTACTACTGAAAATAATAAAACAATAATTATTATAACAATAATAATTGTAAATATTATAATTATAGTTATAATAATAATGCTTGTAACACTTATTCAAATTATATATATACCGGTAAAAATGAAGATTTTAATGATATTGATAATGATAATGATAATAATGATAAGTATAATAATAATAATAATAATAATGATAATAATAATAATAATAAAAGTGGTAATACTTATAATAATTATAATAATAATAATAATGATAATAATAGTAATAATAGTATTAATGATAATAATAATAATAATAATAATAATAATAATAATAAGAATGATAATAGTAATAATAGAAATAATAATAATAATAATAATAAGAAGAAGAAGAATGATAATAATAATAATAATAATAATAGTGGTAATAATGATAATAGTTATAATAATGATAATAATAACAATAATAGGATAATAATAATAGTAATGATAATAATGATAATGAAAACAAAATAGCAACAACAAAAATAACAAAAATAATAATAATGATCATGAAAACAATAGTAATGGTGAATACAAATGATAATGATAATGATGATAATGTTAATATCAAAAATAAAAACAGTGATTGTTGACGTATATTATAACAACAATTACAACAATAATAGTAATGATATTAAAAATTATAATAATAATAATAATAATAATAATAATAATAAAATAATATTAATAACAATAATGATAATAATAATAATAATAATAATAATAATAATAATAATAATAATTATACTAATAATGATAACAATAACAACAATAATAATAATAGCAACAACAGCAATGATAATAATAATAATGATAGTAATAATAATAACAATGATACTACTACTACTACTACTATTACTTGTAATAATAATGACAATAATATTGATAATAATGACAATGATAATATTAATATCTTAAATACTAATACTAATAATTATGTTTATGATAATGACTATGATAATTATAAGAATGAGAATAGTGATAAAATAATGATAATGTAAATAATAAAAAATAATAATAATAATAATGATAATAATAATGATGATGATAATTTTAAAGATGATAATGATAATAATAATAATAATAATAATAATAATAATAATAACAATAAAAGTAATAATAAAAACAATAATAATAACAATAATGATAATAATAATAATTATAATGATATAATTCAAAATAACAATAATAATAGTAACCACAACAACAAAAAGAACAGCAATAATAATAATGATGATGTAAATGCTGATAATGGTAAATATCAATGATAATGATAATGACGACAATGTTAATTTGAAAAATAATAACAGTGATAGTAGGGGTAATAAAATTAATAATAACAATAATAATAATGATAATAGTAATAACAATAATGATAATAATAATAGTAATAATAATAATGAAAATAATATTGATAATAATAATAACAATAATAGTAATAATAATTACAATAACATTAATGATAATAATAATAAGAATATTTAAAAAATAATAGCACTAATAACAATAATGATAATAATAATAATAATAATAATAATAATAATAATAATAATAATAATAATTATGATTATAATAACAATAATGATATTATTAATAGTAATAAAGTAATAATAATAACTATGATAATGATAAAGATGAAAATGACAATAATGATAATGACAATAACAACATTAGCAATAATAATGATAATAATAGTATTAATAATGATAATAATAATAATGATAATAATAATATTTATTATTATATTAATTATGATAATAGTGATAATAATAACAATAATCTTAATAATCATAATAATAATGATAATAATAATAATAATAATAATAATAATAAAAATAATGGTATTGATAATGATAATAATAATAATAATAATAGATAATAATAAATATAATTATAACAATAATAATAATAATAATAATAATAATAATAATAATAATATTGATGATGATAATTTTAATCATTATTGATATAATAATCGTAATAAGGATAAGAATCTTCATAATAATAATAAAAATAATGATAATAATAATAATAATAATAATGACAGTGATATTAATAATAATAATAATAATAATGATAATAATAATAATAATAATAATAATAATAATAATGATAACAATAATAAAGATAATAGTAATAATAACTATAACAATAATAGTAATAAATAAATAAAGATAATAACAATGCTGATGGTAATAATCATAATGTTAATAATAATGATATCAATGATACTGCTACTACTACTACTACTAGTTATAACCACCATAACAAGAATAGTAACGATATTAATAACAATTTTATTGATAATGATAATAATGATAAAAGTATATATTATAATAATATTTACTTATGTATGTGGATAACATAAATTTATGTATATATATATCGTCTAAGACTACAAAAGTTTATGTATCTATTCACAGATACTTTCATTCGTAACTCTGCCGCTGGATATCCTACGCTCGACACAGGTTACTGCCTCCAGAATCTATTGTTCCTCTGAAGTCGTAATAAGAAGTTACAGAGATTTTATTTCATATTTCACTCAATCCTGAAGTATTGCCCCAAGTAACAGGAAACAAGTATATACAATAATAGTAACAATAATAAGGATAATGATTACAATAATAATACCGACAATAATGATAATAATGATAATAATAATAATAATAATAATAATAATATAATAATAATAATAATAATAAAAAATAATCGTAATGATAAAAGATTTTATAATAAAAATAATAACATAAAAAGATAATACTAACAATAATAATAATAATAATAATAGTAATAGTAATAATAATGATGATAATGATAATAATAATGATAATAATAAAAACAACAACAACAATAATAAGAATAATGATAATAATAATATTAAAACTAATAATAATAATGATAATTATAATGATAATGATAAATATAAGGGTAATAATAATGGTAATAATAATATTAATAGTAATAATATTAACAATAATAATAATAATAATAGTAATAATTATAATAATAATAATAATAATAATAAGGAGGATATGGATATGAATAATGAAAATGATAATAATAATATCAATAAAAAAAATATATATAACAAGAAGAATAGTAATAGTAGTAGTAATAATATTGACTATGATGAGAATAATGATAATAATGAAACTATTAATAATAATGATGATAACGATTATAATAATGATAATATTAAATAAAATAACAATAATAATAATAATAAAAACAATAATAATAATAATAATATAAAAAAATAATGATAATGATAATATTGATAATAATAATGATAATATTAATAATGATCATAATACTAGTAATAATAATTATAATGATAATAATAATAGTAATAATAATAATAATAATAATAATAATAACATTTCTAATAATTTTGATAACAGAATATAATAATGACAATAATAAGAAAAGATCGTATTAATAATGATAATAATCTTGATGATAAATATAATAATAATAAGAATAATAATGATAATAATAATGATAATAATAATAATAATGATAATAGCAACAATAATGATAGTAATAATAACGTAGATAATAATAATAATAATAATTATTATAGCAACAATAATGTTGGTAATGATCAAATAATAATTATAATAATAAAAAAATAGTAGTAATAATAATAATAAAATAAATAAACGATAGCAAAGATAATAGAAGTATTAACAAAATGATAATCGCAAGAAGAATGATAATAATATTAATAATAAGGATCAAATTAATAATAATAATAATGATGATAATAATAATAATAACAATAATAATTTTGATAGTAATATTGTTGATAACATAAATAATGATAACAGTTATGACAACAACAATAATAAAATTTGTTCTAATAATAATAATAATTGGTATTTTTATGATCCTCATATGAGAGATAATAGTAATAATAATGATAATAATAATAACCTTAATAATTATAATAATAAAATTAATAATAACAATAATAATTATAATATGATAATAATGATAATAATGATAATAATAGCCAAAATAATAATAATAAAAAAAATGATAATGATAACAATGATAACCATAACAAAAGTTTTGATAATAAATGTTATTTTCAAAAATGGCAAAAATATGAAAAGATCATAATGGTAATGTAAATAATAATAATAATAATAATAATAATAATAATGATAATAATAATAATAATAATGATAATAATAATAATAATGATAATAATAATAATGATGATGATGATGAGGATGATATCAATATTAATAAATATAATAATAATAATTGTAATAGTAATGATATTAATAATAATGATAATGACAAT
>NC_061819.1:30221195-30223695 GCF_019202785.1 Penaeus chinensis | reverse complement strand
TATATATATATGCTGTTTTTCTATGATTTGTATTTCTTTTTTTTTTAATCGATCTCTTTTTGTATTTCTTATTTATTCTTTAACTCCAAATTGATCTCCCAGTTTATTAAATTATCTTCTTCCTTTTGTATTTCTTTTCAGTCACCTCTTCATTTGTCCTTTACCTTAGACTCACTTTCCCTGCTCTTCTACTTCTATTTCACCGTCTCTGTTTCCTTCTCTCATTCTTCTTACTTTCCTCTTACTCTGTCCCTTTTCTTTGCTTCGCCTCCCTTCCCCTTCTCTGCCCCTTCTTTTTCCCTGCTCTCTACTCTCCTTTTTCTAATGTTCGTTCTCGTATTCTCTTTATCAGTCCTTTTTTTTTTTTTTAATCGCCCTCTTTTGCTCTTTTTCTTTTTCTTTTCTCTCTTTCTGTATTATCTTTTATGGCTCTTTGTATTCCTCTCTGTTCCTTCTTCATTTGCCGTGTCCCGTTTATTCATCATCTGCTCTTTTACTTCATGTTCTCTTTGTTCTTTTCTTTCCTTCTTCTTGTTTTCTCTCTGTCCATCTGATGTATACATTTAATTTAACCTCCTTGCCCCTCCCTTCCTCTCTCTCTATTATCTTCTCTCCTTCTCCTCGCATTCCTCCCTTGTCTCCTCTCCATCTGCCGCTTTCCCACGCATCTCACAGCCTCACGCTCGAGCCTCCGTTCTCACGCGGAGGATTTCACTTTTACAGTCGCTCTCCTCGGGCGCTTCATCTGCATGCCGGCCCGGTGCTCTCTCTTCTCTCTCTCTCTCTCTCTGTATCGTTGTTGTTATTCATTCATTTTTATTTCTTCTTAACTGCTTTTCGTTTTCGTCATCTCTACTTCTTTCCCATTCACGTTTTCCATTTTTTCCTTTCTTCCATGCTCTTCTTCCTATTCCCTTCTCCCTTGTTATTAACTCGCTCTCTCTGTTCTCCCTCTCCTCTTCTCCCTGTCATTCCCTCCCTAATTTATTATTCTCCTTCCCTTATTTTTCCTCCTCTTGCCACTTAAACAGTACCCACGTCTTTTTATTTACCTATTTCCTCATTCTCTCTATTCCCTTTTCCCTTCTCTTCTTCCTATTTCGCTCTCGCCATCTTCCCTGCCTTCGCCTTACCACTTCCCTCCCTTCGACTTTTCTCCTCCTTCATTCTCATTCCGCCTTCTCCTCATCCTCTTGTCTCCTTTCGCCCTCTCCTTCCATTCACCCACCTATTCCCTCTCTTCTTTCCCTTCCTCCTCCCCCTCTCCTTCCTCTTCCTTCTCCTTACTCCTCTTTCGTCGCCTCCCTCTTTCCCTTCCCTCCCCCTCATTCCTCAGCATTTGATTTATGTGGAAAACTAATTACGGCTTTAATGTGAAATATTCCAGCAAATTTTTGCTGAAGTGAATAAAAAATGTATCGATTTCAGGACATCTTTTCTTTTTTTTGTTCTCTGGAGATTAATCTTAGTGACGGTGATGGCAGTCATAAAGTCAAAGATAAGGATGTTGATGGGGAATTCACATAAAAGAGAACGATGGCAGTGATGAAAATAATGGCAAGAATAATGACAATTATAGCAATTGTAAGGAGAATTATGATTGCAAGATTACTTATACTAACACCAATCGCATTGATTTAGTAATTAAAATAGGGATAACAACAGCAGCGTCAACAACAATAATGATAATAGCTGCTGTAGTAACAACAGTAGTAATGATACAGCAAAACTACTATTAGTATTAGTATTAGTAGTAGTAAGACTAATACTAAGCAAGTAAACCAATAGTCATAATCATAACAACAATATTTCTAGTAATAACAATCGCTAATGAAAATTATCATAATAACCGCAATATGATATCATTACCAAGGGAAACAGAACCTAATGATGATAAAACATAATACTAATAGCAATACCATCAATCCCGCCCCTTAGGTATCCCACAGACTGCTTTGATATATAACGTCCAAGCCTTTGTGTTAAGCTAACAGAAAAACTTTTCGGTGTGACACAGCGCTCGAGTGAGAGGCGCTGGAAATGCAACTTTTGCGAAGGCGAAAGGGAGTCTGCATCTCTGCTTCTGACTGTTTGTGTGTACCAAACACTTACACGAAAAATACACATCAACGCGCACACGTCGACACGCACAACGGGAAAGCGACAAAAAAGGACTCGAATGGTTAAGAGTATGCATAAATAAAGAACGTAATAGAAAAAGGAAAACTGATAGGGGTATAAACCGAAAGTCAAGAAAGGAAAATGGAGGAAACGGGATGTCAATGATAATAATAAAATGATAATAGGAAGCAAGAAAGACGAATAAAAAGAAAATCTAGATGCAGCCAAAATTTAGAGTATCAAACTGACACAAAAACAAGAACAAATAAGAAATATATCGAGAGGAAGTGACAAAAAAAGAAACGAGCAAACAAAACAAAAAACAAATGAGAAGCCACAATAAAGCCGAGCGAAGAGCCAAGAGGCTGCGGTGGAGCCG
>NC_061819.1:30201195-30203695 GCF_019202785.1 Penaeus chinensis | reverse complement strand
TGTTAATTAAATATGCGTTTCTTGTGATTAACCGGCACAGATATTGTGTTACTATATGGCTTATCATCATCAACTTCATGATAATCATTTCTATTGTTTCAAGTTTCATGGTCTATCACATTATTGTGGTTATTAGTACAACAGTTATCGTTTTTATTATTGTTAGCATTAATATTGTTGCAAAGATGATCAATATCAAAATTGTCATTATTATCATCATCGTTATCATTGTTATTTTCATTATTATTATTATTATTATTATATTATTATTATTATTATTATCACTATTATTATCATTATCACTCTTATTCCTCTTATGATTATCATTATTATTGTTATTATTATTACTATTATTATTATCATAATTATTATTATCATTATTATTATTATTATTATTATTATTATTATTATTATTATTATTATTAATACTTTTATCATCATCATCATCATCATTATTATTATTATCATTATTCTTATTATTATTAATATAATTAATATTAGTATCATAAGGTAATATTCATCATTATTTTCTCTATTATTGCATATTAATTGTCTAATTATTTGATAGTTCGGCTGATAGACAGATAAAAAATAAAACAAACTTACTGGCTGTTAGATAGACAAACATAGGCAGATCAGACAGACAGGCAGGACCAGAAAGAAAGCAACGGAATAGGACAGATAATCCGGTGTAGAGAAGGGGTGAGCGGAAAAAGGGATCGAAATCCGGGCATGATAAAACCCGTTGACTTTTCTCGGACGCTGATTGGTGGAGGAGGAAAAGGAAAGAGGCCAATCATCGGAGTGGAAAATAAATCGTCATCCAATCACCGTTATGCTATTTTATCTCGATGCTATAGTTGCGACGTGATTGGAGGATCGGATGATAGATGAGGATCAAACCGTCTTAGTCTTGGTTTTAATAATTTCAGAAAGCGTTTATCATTAATGCAAAGTACATATCTTGCATAAGTGAAAATCGTTTCGCGATCTTTATCAAGTTCCTAGAATAGCCTATGCATTAACCATTCACCCATCAAGCTGTTTAAAATTTCCCCAGATTCAAAAGACTCCGTATTATAAAGATAAAAGTCGAATATGCGTTTTTTAGAGAATCTTCTTTCAAAGTCATAAAGAGATCGGTGTCAGCGCTATTCATAAATTTTTGATCAACTCTCCGTCGCTTCGCATGTCTTTCCTCGATGCAATTCGCTCTCACACCCAAGTAACATCGAATGTGGCAGGTTTCCTGAGAGAGAGAGAGAGAGAGAGAGAGAGAGAGAGAGAGAGAGAGAGAGAGAGAGAGAGAGAGAGAGAGAGAGAGAGAGAAAAGGGAGTGCCTCTTGAATTTTCTCTTGGGGCATTTTCTTTTTATCTTTTATCTTTGTGAGAGGGATTATGATAATGATAATATAAATAGTAATAACAATGATAATAATAAATAATAATAATAATGATGATATTAAAAATGATAACAATACTGCTAATAATAATGACAATAATAATGGCAATAACAATAATGATAATTATAATCATTACTATTACCGTTATCATGGTTATCATTATTATCATTATTACCATCATTGTTATTACTATCATTACTATTATTTGCATTATTTTTATTTTCATTATTACTATAATTTTTATTACCATTGTTATTACTTATTACCCTTATCATTACTGTTCCAACTACTACTACTATTATTATCATTGCCATTATCATAATTTTTCTAGCTATAATTGTTGTCGTTATTATTATTATAACTATCACTATTATCATCATTATTACTGCTGTTATCTATATTCTTATTATCATAATTATTATTTTCATTACTATCATTATCATTGTCATAAATATAAATCATCAACGTTATCCTCATTATCATTATCATCCCTGTCATCTTTATTATTGTTGTTATCACTGTTATCTCTACTGTTATTATCACTACAATTTGTATTATTATTATGATCATTGTCATGATTACTAAGCACTGTTATTTTTAGCACTGCTACTGCTATTACTATTACTACTACTACTACTATTATTGTCATTATCATTATTAGTATTTTGTTGTGGCTGCTATTACTGTCCCTGTAATCATCATCATTACTATAATCAATTATTATCTATAATTATCTCTACCATTATTTTTATCATTATTATTGCTGTCATTATCTTTATCATTATTATCATCATCATTATCACTATCATTATTATCATCATTATTGTACTATTTATATGTTTCTCGAAATGCAATATATATCTATAATACAAAGCGCTGGGCTATTGCGCTACATCAGCTTTAGAAATAATGATGAATTTCGGGCTTCAGAGGAACTGAAGTGGTGCATTTATTCGGATTTAGCAACCAAATTGGTAATGCAACTGCAGAAACATGAATCAGCTCAGTCAACGCTGGACATATCTTACCTGTCTATCTATCTATCAGTCTATCCTCATATCCATTTCTTTGGCTCTCTGTCTATCTCCATCTCTATG
>NC_061819.1:30186195-30191195 GCF_019202785.1 Penaeus chinensis | reverse complement strand
CTGCACCCACCTGAACTGCGATAATCGGTCCGCCTCGTGTGAACTGCAGGTCGACCACCTTCGGCAGCAAGTTGTCGAAGAAGTTCGCGGCCGCCAGCCGGAAGCCGTCGTAGTAGGTCCTGACCTGCATCGTGTGGTCCCGCAGTAGGAAGCTGGGGACAAGCCAAATGCAGAAAGACACGTAAGAGCTTCATTGAAGTATTAGAGTTGTTATTGTTAACGTTGTTCTGGCTAGTAGCCGTTCTTTATCCTTGTTTGTCGTTGATTTACTGTTGTGTATGAGTGTGTAGGAGGGAGTATATACATGTGTTAGTATGTAAATATCTACATACCTACTGTACAGACCCTACCTTGGCATCCCACCGAAGTCCCACTCGGAGCAGATGTATGGCCCGGGGCGAAAGATGACGAAGAGGTCCTCCTCCTGCGCCATCTGCACGAAGGCTCGAACGTCGAGGAACATCGACATGGGCTCCCCGAGATCGCCAAAGTCAAACTCCCCCTGCCGGGGCTCATGCAAGTTCCAAGGCACGTAGCTTGGGGCGGAGGAGGAGGGAGGTGATTGGGACACAAATACTGACTTAATAATATATACATAAACAGACACTTGCATACACATAACAAAAAAGTGTAAATATGTAAGCATGAGCATAAACCGAAAGATATAAATAAAATATTTTTTTTATCATAATATTTATTCATCTATGTGTCCATGTCCATATCTTTCTCTATTTTAACCATAATCTTTTTCAGACTGGATTAGCCTACCACAAGTTATATGAATTGTTTAAATGTTAATACATGGATATGCTATTTCTTTACCAAAAGGAAATGAAACCTTTTTAGCAAGCATTACTATAGGAAAGCCTGGAGAGAATAGTGGGGGAGTACTTATAATGTATTGTACAAAGTTCAAGCCTACACTTAAAAGAAAAAGTAAACAGGATTACATAATGATAAAAGCGTCTTACGTCTCGACGGCGTTTAGCCCTGCTGCTTTAAGTTTCTTGAGGGTGTCCCTCCAGCGGGCGGGGTGGACGCGGAAGTAGTGGAAGGCGCCCGACAGGAGCAGGATCTCCCGCCCATTCAGGCTGAAGGTGTCACCCTCAGCAAGAAGCCCACTGGACACCACTCCGCCGGGGGCATAGTACTCGTACAAGCTTATCCCCGCCGCTCCCTAGGGCAAGGAAACCAGGGGGAGATATTAGAATGTGTACTATACACACAATACCTGCCGCTTTACACCCTGGTACCTGCCGACCCACTGTCAGTGCCCTTGATGCCCAACCCTCACACCTCCTTAACCTAGTGGTGTGTCCATAAATTCTCCTACGATTCCTACACGACCTAAAAAAATCATGAACACAATGGATGAGACTCAATGTCGACTAAAGCCGTAGTCATTCTACTCCTTGGTACAGAGGGGCCCCTAGATATAGGGTTATTTTGCTCTGCTCCAGCTGCCCATCATTGCTGATCCCTCTATAACTAGGGATGAATTGCTGCTCTTCATCGAGTACTTTAAGGTTAAAAATCACCCTTAAATGCTGCTGCCTTTACAAGCAGACTAATGAGATTAGCGAGCAGAGTAAGCAAGCGTCATCTGCAATCATACGAACCTGACTCCTGACTTTGAGACCATCTTCCGCATTGGCAAGATTTTTTTTTCGCAAACCCAACCGAGACATTCTGGCCTGTTTTCATTCTCGGGAAACGGGAAGAAATCTTTCAACAACATACAACCCTCTCTATCTACGAAAACTTCAACCCCGCCAGCAATGTCCAAATACCCACTTTCAAGAAAGCAATGGAGTGTGGGAAGCATGTATAGTCCATGATCTCTCTGACCAGGATTTCCAGTCTAGCATTTATTCTTTTATTTTTAATATATTGTCAATTGTTTATTTTTCCTTTAAAAGACTATTTATTATTTATCAGTCGCTGTTAACGCGACTGATAATGTTAAATAATCCATCAATCCATCGACCCTTGCGGTACCTACACCAACAACCCCACCGCTGCCGTCAAAACGTTTTAGTAATGGATGTGTCTGCACACCATCTTCCAACACAATTTCGAAATGTGTGTAATAATGTGAATATTCCTGCTGTAGATGTCTGCTAATATCAGTGATGACCACGTATAGGAATTAGTTACTAAGAAAATGAATCAAATGTTTCTAATCAGTCTTTAACCGAAATGCATATAATGGTAACCCACACCCGCTGTCTGATAGGGCCTTTGAAGTTTCGTATATTTCCTGAATTGAAGATATTTATCAATTTTATTTTTAATGATATAACATTAACATCCCTCAGAGCATTTACCAATTACTAGATAACCCTAGGATGTTACCTCGAGTAAATAATAGAACTTATTTTCTTAAATGTCAACATTCTAAAGAGATCTGACAACTTTGTGTAAGAACAATATGGTGTATTGTACAGCAATTTCGGTAGTCCTGCATTCTGTAAGACGAAATTAATAAAGCACATGGTGAATTTGTATTCCTTAACTAATTATATAATCTATTCAACATGCATACCTCACTTCATTGGCGAACCGGCATTGTCTATGGATCACTCCGATCACCTAGACTAGAGTAAAACATTCTGATTGATGTCATATACTCAAGTTTTAACTGTTTCCTTAATTCTTTTGGAGAACTTCACATAATGATTTTCAATGACACGTCACGGGGCACCTTAAGATTGATTTATACCAGTCACACAACTCCATCTCACATCTTGTTTCATTATACCATAGTTATTTCTTTTGCACAGTCCCGACCCACCCGTGTACTCAATTCCCTTCAGCCAAGTACGACCAAAAAAATGTTTCCCACTGTTTAAGGTTCTTAAATCCCAGTCAAAGAAAAGGTTAACGAGTTTAGATTTTAATAGGATTGTCAACGGTTAAAAGTTAAAACAAAGAAACATTTTAAAAGGAATGTGAAATAGTCACCCGCTGACACCACTGTAAACCATATTTTAAATAATATGCATTATTGTATCCGAAGTACTTGCATGGCCAATAAATTACTTCTTTAACTGATATCAACATGCCATTGTACTCCAATGGTCTAAATATAAGCAAAGCCCATTATATTATCTTTTATAAGTGTAAACAATCCTGCATTTATGTCTGATACAGTTGCAGAGAGTTTCTGAACCCCTCTGGTACACTAACCCATCAAGTGGTGGTGGTAGAAGAAAAAGAAAAAGAAGAACAGCAGCGTGTATGTGCTGAAGTACAGTTCCTCACAGTTCCAAATGGCAAATGCCCCCGTGGCGTGTGGATCCATTTTTCTGGCATTGCATGCGTAGCATCTAGAATTATCATGCTCGTAGCGAACCCTGTAAAGGCTCACGATATTTCCCAAATATTTCAACTGATAACTATAATACCAGTAATCAAAATGGAAATATTACAAAGTTTTGCCCAAAATCAACATTATTACTTGAATTGTGTGATGTTTTCCTTAAAATAGAACCACTCACATTCGCCAGACTTCGCTGACGTTTAATCTCAATCATTAAAAAATCGTATGAAAAGACATATAAAAGTGTAAAACATATCGTTTTCAGAGGATAAGCTAGGAATCACATGTCATTTTGTCAGCAAATGTAATCTCTCTCTCTCTCTTTTGTGTGTATCGGTCCCGTTTTTTTGGCCATTGTTTTTCGCTATTTCTCTCTTTCTTTATCTCTCTCCCCCCCCCCCCTCTCTCTCTCTCTCTCTCTCTCTCTCTCTCTCTCTCTCTCTTTTTGTGTGTGTCTCGGTCTCTGTTTTTTCGCTCTCTTATTTTTCTTCTTCATCTCTTTCTCTCTCTCTCTATCTCTCTCTCCCTCTCTCTCTCTCTCTCTCTCTCTCTCTCTCTCTCTCTCTCTCTCTCTCTCTCTCTCTCTCTCTGTCCATGAGGATTGCTAAACAAGGAACTGAATGTCATATTTTAATCCATAATTATTCTGTTTGCCACGATTACGGTATTGCCATTTCGTGGGTTACGTTTTTGGGGGGAGTGCAGAAACACGTTTCCGCGACTGCAGGAGCGGCACTGTGTTTACATTCTACAACAACGTACGGATTAAATGGGTAAGATACTTCACAAAATATGGAATTTCATGTTTATTCTTGATTACTATTGCAGTGTCTATGCATTAGTTAGAGATATGGGTAGTTCTATACCTTATGGGTAGCTGACAGGATATGGCTGGTGGTGAAAGGTTTAAATAAACTGCCTTGATCTATTTTGAAATGAGTAACGATTATATTTCTTAAGAGAATTCAGCTATGTTAATTTTGTTTACGTTAATATACGAGATGTATTGTGCACACTTCTATACACAGATAGCCTTGCGCGCGCAGACTCACCTGCTAACAAGCAAAAGAATATTTAACTATTGCTCGATGGTTGCTGCTCTTAGAAATAAATATATGCTTATACTTATATATGTATATATATATACATTCATACATACATATGTACGCATATATATGTATATATATTATATATATACATATACGTACACACATATATGTGTGTATATATGCATATATATGTATTATGTATGTATATACACATATAGACACATATGTATATATATATATATATATATATATATATATATATATATATAAATATACATGCACATATATGGGTGTATGTATGCACACACACACACACACACACACACACACACACACACACACACACACACACACACACACACACACACACACACACACACACACACACCACTCTCTCACTAAGCACCACTTTTTCAGAACTCAGTGACAGTCAGTAGATAGAAGGGCAAAGTGATAGCTAATACTCCAGACGATAGAATCATCCAGATACTATTTCCAGGGTAATACTTCCGTGAGTTTATCTGAATTTTTGATATAGTAATCCCAAGTTCCAATCCATGTAGTGCAAGAATGTAAACAAATACATAGTTGCTGCTTCTACTGTTCACCGAAAACGGGTGTGCCAAGTA
>NC_061819.1:30128695-30133695 GCF_019202785.1 Penaeus chinensis | reverse complement strand
GGAAGTGGACCAGGGGGAGGGGAAAGGGAGGGTATTTAGGGAGACGGAGGTGGATGTGGGGGAAGGGTATGGAGGGAGAGGAGGGGGAAAGGGGAGGGGGTGGATGCGTCACCCCACCCCGCGATTCGTTTTACAAGTTCGACGCTCCTCCTTTCGGCTTGAGGAAGCGGCCTCGGCTCCTTATCGCACGGCGCTGTGTGCGCCGTTCACTTCCTCGTTCCCGACGAAATTTCAGATCCTCTTTTCCCCCTTGTGCTGCCTCGCCATAACTGGGCGTCACGGGAGAATTTTCTTCTTTCCTCTCTGTGTCTTCTTAGTCGTGTTCTTCTCTTCTTCTTTGTCCCATCCTTTGTTCTTTATCGTTACTTCCTGGATGTTTGATTATTACCTTATCATTTTCATTAGTATCTATGCTAGTGTTGACGGCATAAAAATGTTCAGGGAGAGAACGTTTGTTATTTTTATTGCATCACACCTACTTCTTCGCCATCATATTTTCTTCTTACCCTCATCACCATCAACCCTTGCACACTTTCTCCCTTTGTGTGTTGTCTGTTGCGAGGTACTTTGGTTCTTCCTCTTCGTCCTTTTCTCATCTTCTTTATTCTTCTTTTCGTAAAATGATCCTAAAAGGAGCAGCTCACGCGCTGTTGTTTAGAATGCATAATGCCACGAAAGCTCCATTACACGCCACCTCCTCCTCGCTTCCTGAGCCTCCTTTGCTTGTTTTTACTTAATTTGTTAATTCATCTTCTTGTTTACTTATCCACTTATTTGGTCTGTTATTTGTGTTTATCATGTTTTCGATCCATTATATAATTTTCCCTTTGTTTCTTTTGCTTTCTAATGTCTATAATATTACATTTTTCTTCTTTATTTCCTTCGCTATCTGAGCTTTGCCTGTTTATATGTTTATATATATTATATAGCGTATTTATATCCTTTACCAGTCATGTGAATATATTTATTCTTTGACTTAATTTGCTTATCATTCATTTATTCGCCAACTTCTATGTAATCTATTCATTTAATTATCTATGTACCCATTGCTTTCAATCAATTTAAGCATTTGGAAAACTCTTACAGTTATAACATTAAGGCCTCATTTCGGTGCTGTGACAACGGGCGGGTAGATGATGCTAGAATTGCAGACAGA
Organism: Penaeus chinensis; assembly: GCF_019202785.1. NCBI lineage: Eukaryota > Metazoa > Arthropoda > Malacostraca > Decapoda > Penaeidae > Penaeus > Penaeus chinensis. The sequence continues at coordinate 30,132,539 of NC_061819.1, read as the reverse complement.
TTTTATTTGGGAAGTAATAGCAATGGTAATGCTGCTGTAATACGGGCAAAGGATAAAAGTTATTTATATGAGCGAAAACACTCGCATTTACGTTATACATATTCCCTCTTATTGAAGCGGTAATTTGGTGATCTATTGGTGTATTCTATGAAATGAAATGAAATTTTGTGAATAAGTTCTATATAATTCTAAATTCAATTTTCATAATAATATCGGGAATAAAAGTAGATATATATAATTATTTCCAACATAAGATTTTTTCATCAATGTGTCAGCAGCATTTGACCGCCTGTCTCTTTCCCTAAACAAGGATCAAACGAAAATGTGTATAAAATTTCCTCCTATAAATGATACAATATATCTGCATCCTATACTCACATGCTGACAAAAGGATTAATGATATCATCAGTTCCAATTACTATTTAATGAAAGAAGTGCTTTAAACAAGAAGCCAATGAAACCAGATGCTGGAATAGATTATGAATATAATTAATGAGAACTAAATCTTTAATAAAATTTATGGTATCGCCTTTTTATCATGAAATAGCGATGCAATAAAAACGTTTATGCAGTACAGATGACTGCATGGCATGATTAATCAGATATTATTGAAAGATCACTCGATACATTACATAGCACAGAACACTATAACTTACTTCATTTAACACTCCAGGCTTTTATACCTACATTTTAAACTCTCTCTACACACAAAAAAATGTGAAAATGCATGCAGCCAAATTTTATGCACACAGTGCAGAAAGAATGTAAGTAGAGTGTACAGAAACACGTAGAGTGGAAGTAAGCGTGGAGTGTAGACTAGCATTCAAGGAAGAACATATTGTACAGTGCATAAATATAACCCTAAGTGTTGCTTCGCAGAAAATAAATGATCCACGGAATTAGGTAAAGGTGGAGGCTATATTTTACGAAAGGCAACAGTATCAGCCGTTTTGTAAACATGATCTTTTATGGAGAATTATGACCCATTCTAGCCAAGGGTTCGAGCAATGTTTCATTTTTAGTTTGTATGTAAGATCGTTTTTCTTTAGTATCACATTAAATCATGAAATATATATATTTCTTTTTTATCGTGGAAATGTTATCATCATTTCATTAAGTAAATCTCATGACTATCACTCCCATTGCGATAATAGCAATTATAATAATATTGGTAAAAATAATAATGATGATAATAACAATAGTAATGATAATAATAATGTTCAAAATCATAATGATAATAATAATAATAATAATAATAAGAGTAATAATGGAAATAATAATAATAATGATAATAATAATGACAATGATAATGATAATAATATTGATAATAATAATAACAATAATAGTAATAATATTAACCATAATAATAATAGTAAAGATAATAATAATAATGAAGATGATAATAATAATAATAATAATAACAATAACAATAATAATAATAATAATATTAACAATACTAGCAGCGATCATACAAAAAAATTATACTGTTGATAATAACAATATCAACAATAACAACAACAACAATAAAAATACAGATAATGATGATATTAATAATAATAATAATAACAACAATAATAGTAATAATAATAATAATAATAATGATAATAGTAATGATAATAGTAATAATAATAATTATAATAATAATAATAATGATAACAATAATAATAATGATAATAATAATAACAATAATAATAATAATAACAATAATGATAATAATAACAATAATAAAAATAATAACAATAATAGTAATGATAAAAATAACAGTAATAATGATAATAATAATAACAATATCAATGGTAATAATAGTAGTAGTAATAATAATAATAATAATAATAATAATAATAATAATAATGATAATAACAATAATAATAATAATAATAATAATAATAATAATAATAGTAATAATAATAATAATGGTAATAACATCAACAATAATAATAATATAATAATGATAATAATAATAATAATGATAATGATAATAATAATAATAATTATAATAATAAAAATAATAATTATGATGATAATAATAATAGTCATGATAATAATGATAATAATGATAATGTTTATCCTTATTATTATTATTATTATTATTATTATTATCATTATTATTATTATTACTACTACTACTTTTGTTATTATTATTATTATCATTATTATTAAGACTTTAGTACCATTATCACTATTGGTTTTATCCTTATAAGTAATAGAAGTAGTGTTACTATCATTATTGTTATTATCATTATCATCATTATTATTATGACTATCATTATTATTAACATTAGTATCGTTATTACTAGGATCTTTATTATCAATTGATTATTATAATTACTTCAATCATTGTTATCAATATCATTATCATCATTATCGCTATTATTATCGTACTATCATCATCATTATCACTGTTGTTGGTATTATTATCATTATTGTCACTATCATAACTGTTTTTGTTACTAACATTATTACGTTTACTATAATTGTTATTATTATTATTATTATTATTATTATTATTATTATTATTATTATTTTATCCTCATCACCATCACTATTATCATTATCATTATCATTATCATAATTACCTTTTTGTTATCAGCATTATTGTTATTATTATCAATATTATTGCTATTACTGCTATTATTACAATTGTATTGATGGTCTTAATAATAATGACAATAATAATAGTAATGATAATAATTCATTATTTTATTACTATTGTTATTATTACTATTATTATTACTATTATTATTATGGTTATTTCATTATTTTCATTATAATGGTTATCATTATTATTATTGTCATTATTATCATCATTATAACTATTGTTATTGTCATTATCATTATTATTATTATTATTATTATTATTATCATTATTCATATTGTCAGTATTGTAGTTACCATTATTTTCATTATTGTTGTTCTTAAAATCATTACCAATATTACTGTCGTTGTAATCACTATTATTATTTTCATTATTATCAATACTATAATCATTTCCATCATTATTATACCTAAAACTACCATCAATGCCACTGTTTCAATTACTTTCATTATTGTTAGTATGATTATATTTCTCTAAATACAGTGGCATGAGAGAAGAAGAATGGAGAATGAGAAGCAGAAACAGAGTAAGAGAGAGCAAGGAGAGAAAGAGAGCGAACGGAGGCCAGTGACGCCTGTACACCACTGACTTCCGTCCTAGATCCGTACTTTGAAAATACTGAAGTCTCTCGCTCTGGTGAGTCCCCTTTTGTATAAATTTCTAACCAGTCTCTCCCATGAGTTTTCCAATGAAGGTTATTTTCTGGTGCAAGAATGTATATTTTTCTTTTACACCTGAACGCCCTCACTCTTTCTGGCCGGGAGTGCATTAAAAAATCAACACATTACCCGACCCCCTCCCTATCCCGTCCCCCGCTTCCACCTTACATGGAGAAAACACGTCACTCCTTTTCTGTCTCATTTTACCCCGCTCTCTGGTCCTTACGAGATCAAAAGAACGTCAAATATGGTACTTTCTTTCTGAACCTTTTCCCTTCTTTTCTCTTTCTTATTCTTCTCTTCTTTTTTTTTTTTCTTTGTTCCTCTTTCTCTTGCCATTTATTTAACCTCTCTAGCTCTAGTTCTATTACCATCTCCCCATGTTTCTTTCTCTTTCTCTCTCTCTCCCTATCACATTCGTAAACTCACACTCTTTCACTAATCCCACTTTCGTTAACTCAGTCTGTCTGTCTGTCTGTCTGTCTTTTTCGCTCGCTCGCTCGGCCGCCGCCCTCCTTTCCTCTCTCCCCGTGATCTAAGAGTTTCCGCAGCACATGAGCCCTTTCCCCCCGTGTCAGGCGGGACAAGC
>NC_061819.1:30123591-30126095 GCF_019202785.1 Penaeus chinensis | reverse complement strand
AATATTTCATTATTGTTATGGTTATTATTATAATTGTTTATATTACCATTATTATTATTATTATTACTATTATCATTTTATTGTATTTGTTATTAGTATTACTGTTGTTAATGTTTTTAACATTATCATTACTATTATTAATATCAATCCTGTCATCATCATTAACAATTTTACCTTCATTATTGTTATGATTTTGGATATCATTATTAACACTTTCATCATTATTATTTTTGTTATCATTCCTATTATCATAATTAGGTGTTTGCTATTGCCATGATTATTGCTTTTACTTGCTTAATGTTTGATTCATATATTCGCTTAGAAAAATATAATTAACTATCTGTTATTTTTATGCTCATTGTTCTCTTAGTATAATACATAATTCACTGACCGCTTTTCCTTTTCTGGTGATCATTATTATTTTGTGTAATATCTGATTCATTTTTTTTTTAACTCTGAGGCAAAAATAATTAATCACTTTTATAATGATTGATATTTTGCTTTATAATATTTGATTCCTAAAGGTATATCGTAATTTTGAATATTGTTGATTTTGTTTTCATCAAATTTCATTATATAACAGTGAGTCATAACTATATAGTTATATGTAAAGAGTGAAGCACCCATATAATGACTTATCTATTTGGTATTGTAATTTTATTATATTGCATTGATATTAGTCAGTTAATAAATGTATTTATTTTTGTTACAGACATTTAACTCATACCTTGAATTGCACTAATCGATAAGAACATTAAATAAAATTATTAATCTAACATAATAAGTCTTGATACTGAAGAGCATATAATAAAATGTTGCGGGAAAGGGGATCACAAAACATTATTATAATTATTATCGTTATTATTTTTTCATCAGTTTTGTAAATCATTAATCATTATTACTATTGCATTATCATGTAATCATTATCACCATTAGTTACTATTATCATCATCATCATTATTATCACTGCTATTACTTTTATTGTTTGTATTCACTGACATAACCTTGTAGTAGTAAGTGTCTTGCAATGTTCTTATTAACTTTTTAGAACAACTTTCTCAAGGGACTCGACATGCATTCATGCATTCAGGTGGAATCCTACTTTTTTTTTTTTTTTTTCTGTCATCTGCTTGGGTTTAATCTTATATATATTTCGAGATAAAAATCTCCGTTGCATTATTCTCCTTACTGCATGAACTTTACGAGAAGCCATTATGCAGTGTATATATTAACCGTCAAGAAAATGTGGAGACACTGAGAGAGACAGAGTGAGAGTGAGGAAGAATGGCAAAGAGAAAAAGAGAAAGGGAAAGGGAAAGAGATAGTGAAAGAGTGTAAGAGAGAAAGAAAGAGAGAGAGAGAGAGAGAGAGAGAGAGAGAGAGAGAGAGAGAGAGAGAGAGAGAGAGAGAGAGAGAGAGAGAGAGAGAGAGATAAATAGATAGCAAGATAGAGAATGCGAGAGGGGGGGGGGGAGAGAAAATGCAAAACAAAAAATTTATCGACCTTTCTTTATCTCTCCATTCTGAATACAGTGTTTGAAAGAATTGTTGCTGATCCCATTGAAAGCTTCTCCGACTCAACTCGTTTCTCGCAGAGTAGCAAAACGGATTCGGAGAGAAGCAATGGCCACCTGCTGTTTCTTTGTCACTCTAATTTCGAAGTGAGGCATTGATTGCCGAGAGTTACTGCCCCTGATGCTTCTGTGTGCTTCGCTGCAAACTCGCCTCTTTGAACAGCTCAGATAACTTGCATAAAAAGAACCCTTTTTGCATCTGTATGAGTGTGGCAATCAGACTAGCCTGTTGAACCCAAAAATGTAATGGACTTTTTCCCTAGAGTGTTCATGGTATGATTATGAATCTGGCCATATTTGATACCTCACGCCACCCTTTTCCCCTTGTCAGCTATTGTTTTCTCAGTATATTTTCCATAGAAATGGTTTAATAAAGCCGGCTGCAGAAGAATAATCGGAAAAGAAGCAAATAAAGGAAACATGTTAATATTTGCATTAAATGTAGGCAAAGAGGCAAGGCTTAACTTGGCAGTTACAACTAGGATTTTCGTCGAGATGGAATGGTGCTACCAGCATTTGTCGTCGCAAATACTGGTATTTGGACTTTTGGATCAACAATCTCCAGTAGCCAAATAATACCTGGGGGATAATCACAATCTACATTTGCCGCCGAAAGACCCTCAAGCAATGCTCCTCCTGCAATGATGACAAAATCACTTTCGCCAACGATGTGTCGCAAATAACCAGCCTAGAGTGTTTTGATCATCGTGTTAAGTGTGAAACGCATCTGCAAGAGAATGCAAAGATAACTAATTACGGTGACTCTCCTAAGAAAAACCCAACTTCTTGATATCCACAGCTTGCAAGCCAGTCTCTTCTTTGGCGTGGATGTTAGCATCAAAGACATTCAGTACTTGGTGATTGACAATGTTGGGCAAGACGTGTAACTGGCCTCCTATCTTCAGGGCACCGCTCTTTCATAACGGAAGA
>NC_061819.1:30103591-30108591 GCF_019202785.1 Penaeus chinensis | reverse complement strand
TATTATTATAGCACACTGATTATATATATGTACCAAGTACTACTTTATGCAAGAGGTAGAAACTTCAGGTTTAAGATATTAAATCAAGATTATAAAACTTCTTGAATAAGCTTTTTATTCTCCTCTTTCCCTTCTCTGTTTTTATATTATTTCTAATTAGTTACGAAGCCATCTGTTGGCGTCTGGATCGATAAGGAATTTGCATAAAGAACAGTAGCTATTAAATAGAAATACATTCATATCATCTTTTTCCTTAATATTATTATCATCATCATTATTATTATTGTAGTTATGATTGTAATAATTATCATTATTATCCTTCTAGTAAAAATTATTTATATTATCACTATCATCATTATGATAATAATAGTAATAGCAATCATTTCTCTCTCTCACTCTATTTATTTACATATATATGTGTGTTTATATATGAATACATGTATATATATATATTTACATATATATATATGCATATATGAATATATGTATATATACATATACACATGTGTGTGTGTGTGTGTGTGTTTGTGTGTGCGTATAAGCATATATAAGCCGTCTTTGGTAGAGCAAGGAAAGTACCATCCCGTTGGATTTTTTCAACGCTTGGAAGAGGCGTTTCGGCAACGCGTTGTGCTATTTAACGTCATCGTTTAAAGTCCGCCCGTCCAAACCTGGAACCAAACCTGAAATTCGTTACTAGGTACCCACCTCGTGTCTTTTGTGCGTTTCTTTAGAGAAGGCTAGCAGTGCTTTATTTACAACGGATCCTTCTGTATCTAGAGATCAAAGAAGGAAACCATGAACACGGTGATTATTTTCGTTTTTGATAGAGTCATTGGATATATTTTCCCTATCAAACACACGGTGTCTCAATTCATTTCTTCGATTCTGTATATAGTTATCTGTGTATATGTCGTTACTGTAAACGAATGGTGTGTATAACGGGCATTGTCAGAGCAAGAACTCTCTTCACACATACACATATTTATATATATATATATATATATATATATATATATATATATATGTATATATATATACACACACACACATTCCAATTCCCTCAGTTAGGGTACACCTCTATGGTACAAGGACTCGTTAAACCCCAGTGATACGGACTAAATTCAACGTGGCGTAATTCATTTATAAAACCAGGAATAATCTGTGGACAGTAACATGACTGTGCATTTTTTTTTTAACCAATCCATTTATTGAAAATATAGTAGTAAAACTCACATTAAAAAAGCGGAACAGTAACTGATTACTTAGGAGGATGCCGCTACACCGAGCGCGGCCTTAGCTGTCCTACAAGCGTTTTTGAAAATTAGTATGTGTTATGTGTATATATATACATATATATGTATATATGTGTATATATATGTACATATATATGTATATATATGTACATATATATGTATATATATGTACATATATATGTATATATATGTACATATATATGTATATATATGTACATATCTATGTATATATATGTACATATATATGTATATATATGTACATATCTATGTATATATATATATATATATATATACACATACACACACACGGCTAACTTTAAATATAAATATTTTTTTTCATATGGAACATTGTAAAATGCATTTATTGCTTTACTGAGGGACGGTTGAGGTGGGATGGACATGTACGAAGGAGAGGCGAAGAGTATGTGGGTAGAAGAGTGGAGAGTATGAAGATCGGGAGAAGGAAACAAGGAAGACCGAGACGGAGGATGTAGGACTGCTACCGCGAGGACACGAGGGAAGTCGGAGTCCGAGAGCGTGAGGCACAAGACCGACGCAGCTGGAGACAGAAGGTCCGCGCCGGCGACCCACGATGACCAAGGAAAAGCCAGTTGAAGAAGGAGAAGAATTGTGCCATAAGGAGGACTGCTCTAAAGTGCTATAAATGTTTAGAAAACACAAATAGTGCATCGCACAGGGGATGTATATAATTTCAGTGTGTCGGTGAAAGGGTTAAAATTATGTTTAAAAGTTTGGAAACATTGTAATGTTCTGCCCAATGCCAACATTAACTTTGAAACATGTGGCGTTTTCCTTAAAACAAGTAAGTGAAATGGTGTAAATGAAAACTTTAACACAATCGCGATAGACAAACATCGATGGCAATTTAATCTAAAAAAGACATGCACTGCACTTGTAAAGAGATATATAGGAATTTAAAATCATTAATGCAACACAAATGAATTTTTTTTTATCTGTAAATGTAAACCGTAAGTTTTTCCCATCTGATTAATTGTTAAAAAAACTTTAAAACATCAGATCTCATGCATCCATTACTCTTAATATCCTGACAATAAATTTGGACAAACTATTACCAGTCTCGTCACTGATTTCCCCTTTAAACGTGTACTGTATATTTGGGATGATAAGACAAGTTAGGATTAACCTGTGATTGACGAACTAGCAATGCTGTATGTTGACCGACACTATTTAGTATCAATCATTTGAAAGGTATTGGAAACAATAAAAACACATTCACACACACACACACACACACATACACACATACACACATACACACATACACACATACACACATACACACATACACACACACACACACACACACACACACACACACACACACACACACACACACACACACACGCACACGCACACGCACACGCACACGCACACATACAAATACGCATGCACGCACGCACTCTTTCAGAGAGGGAAGAAAGGGAATGAATGTCCTTAACAACCAAGTAAGTGTCCATGAAGATTACTAAACAAGCATCTATGTCTTAGGAAACTGGTTTAATACTTAAACCATTCACGACGGGTATGTCACGTACGTCCATGACATGCCCACTGTGAGTTTACTTGTTTAATTGGTTTTATATATAGATGGCTTCACTTGTACTAAAACACCAATGAGCCATTTACGAGTACTGCCTGTCTCGCCTGTTCAGCCGTTTCTTTAATTAACGAAATTCTTTACGTATTTTACTTATTTTGCTATTACTGATGTTTATACCATTATAGTAATTATAATGTTTATAATAAAGATAACGAAGGAAAGGTGAAATCAGGTAATACAGAGCCATCTATGTGTAGAGACATTTCACCAAAAATATGAAAAATGGGCACAGCATTTTCCTCATCTTTCATTAATTTTCCCCCGCGGCAATGGGTTAACAATTGTGACGACTAGCAACTTTGAATTTGAGAAAAAACGAAATGTCTTTTTTTGTCTTACGAAATAACAACAACAAATGCCTTGCCTTAGATATTCAAACATGTATATCTATGTTTCGATTGAAATTACTATTTGGACTGTTTGAATATCTTTAAATTATATATATATACATATATATATATGTATTTATTTATATGTATGTATATGTTATATATACGTATAGATATATACGTACATCTCTCTCTCTCTCTCTCTCTCTCTCTCTCTCTCTCTCTCTCTCTATATATATATATATATATATATATATATGTGTGTGTGTGTGTGTGTGTGTGTGTGTGTGTGTGTGTGTGTGTGTGTATGTGTGTGTGTGTGTGTATTTATTTATTTTTAGAAACATTACATATAATTATATATATGTATAATTAAGTATGCATGCAGTATATATATACATAGACATATATACACACATGTACATAAATGTATATATACATATATGTATACAAATATATGTATATATGTCATATGCACTGTAGCGAGTAAAGGTGTAGGTGTATGACAGTGAAACTGTTAACTGTATAATGTCTCTTAATGCCCTTAGGTAGTTTTAGATATTTGTTCCACTGCTTTTAGATAATTTAAAACATGGTTTAACAGATACACATTATAACATGTTTTGAAAGTTTTATCTCAATTAGCATATTCAGACAAAAAAATAAAAGATAAAAATAAAATAAATAAATAAAAAATCATCTCAACAAAAGAACGACTGAAGTCTGGAGAGGAGACCTACACAAAAATAATTGCTCTCCATCCTCATTCCTATTCCACACCGTCGATGCTGCAAATCATGCTAATTTGATAGATAACAGTGGTGAAGAAAGGCCTCGGTCAATCTCCGCCACAAAACATGGAGGTCCCCGGGTCACGACATATATACTGTTTACTCGTATACACATACACACACACACATACATACATACATACATACATACATACATACATACATATATATATATATATATATTTATATATATGTGTGTGTGTGTGTTTGTGTATTATATATATATCTATATATATATTATATATATTATATATATTACATATATATATATATATATATATATATATATATACACACACACACAATTTATAAACACATAACTACAAACCAGCTGATCCCTTGCCATACCAGTACCCCGTCCCAAGTTCTATTCCCGCGATGCCGAAAAGCTGTTCCCTGCCGAGAACCATCGTCCCCCCTCTTGTCCCGCGATATGTCAACGTTACGGTCATGGTGGTCTCGAGGGAGCAGCAGTGACTGGATATATGTCAGTTTTTCTTCCCTTGACGCATTCTTTTATTGTCTTTGGAAGGGCGAAGAGGAAAACAACTAGAACAACGGTGGGTCAGCCAGTGGTTTGACAAGAATACCGAAACGTGTTTGACAAATTCATATTGTTAATTAGGGAATGTACTACTTCAGGACGAAGATCCATACTCGACCTTGACACCGATGGTGAAATGTCTCCGGCGGTCCTTCTCCCGTCCCTAGTTATGGGAGGGATCAGCCACGAGGGACAGCTGGGGCGGATCAAAATTACCCCATATCTCGGGGCTCCTTTGTACCAAAGAGTAACGTGACCGCAGCTTAAACCAGCAAAAGTAGGTGATAAGTATTTGGAGAAGTGAAAGTACTATTTCCTTCTATACTTCACAGGTAAATTCAGTTTCAGAATATTGGTAATTAAGGAGTATGGAGAATGTTCCATATATGATGATCAGTTCAGCAAGAAAAAAAGTGTTGTCTATGTCGTATAGCATGG
>NC_061819.1:30091091-30096091 GCF_019202785.1 Penaeus chinensis | reverse complement strand
GTTGGTTGGGCCGATTCTCACCGCCCAGCACCGTGCAGCCTGACTGGCCTTCAGCAGGGATCACCAGAATTGTCAAGTTCGCCACTGGCGCCCAGTACAGTTCACGGATGAAAGCAGGTTCACTTTAAGTGCATGTAACAGACGTGACCGAGTCTGGAGACGACGTGGAGAACCCCATTGAGCACCTGTGGGACATTATGTATCGGCGTATTCGGCAGCGTCCAGCCGCACCAGAGACTGTCCAGGAGCATATATATATATATATATATATATATATATATATATATATATATATATATATATATATATATGTACATCCAGGTCTGGCAGTAGATCCCCCAGGACACCATACGCCGCCTCATCAGGAGCCTGCTACGACGTTGTCGAGAGTGCATACAGGCTCGTGGAGGGCATACCCACTACTAAAGTTAAGTTAAGTAAGTTTATTTACCATCCTGGCTATCTGCTCAGGCGTGGGCAATCATGATTACAGTTTTATATACATCTGACACAGTACAGTAGTCTGTGACTACTGTAATTGTACATGGTAATATAGAAACATGTCATATATCATGCAAAAATAATACGTTGATATTATAACGTATTATAACATAACACTGTGTTTTTTTGTTTACGGCAGTTTTACATAGTAAATTTAGGATATAATACGAGTATATCTTCCAATGTATCAGATGAAATGAAATATTCACATAGTTCTTTATACCTCATGTTAGGTGGTCTGAAAGGCTGTATCACATGACATTCCGAGATGTAATGCTCAAGCGTTCGCTTGTTTTCTATGTTACACAGTCTACATTTAGATTCATCTGCTCTTCTTGCACCGTGCAGTTGCCAATACATTCTGTAACCTAAACGTATTCTGGCAATAACCACGTCACATTGTCTGGTTTGACTTCGGTGCCACCCATAGGAGGGCTTGCTATCTCTATACTGATCGTAGTGCCTTATGGTACAGCGTTCAGGCCTTTGAGTGTTTGTCAGATCTACTAGTCCTTCCTTATGAAAACTTTTCAATATATGTGCAACCCTAGCAAGAGGCATCCCAAGATCTATGTTCACAGTATCTTTGCTACAGGCTTCCTTTGCCAATTGGTCGACGTGGTCGAGCTTGCTTATGCCAACATGAGATGGTATCCATACAAATTGAATGTTAAAATTGCGCTCTATTGCACAAGTTACGTTACGCTTAATGCAACTCACAATTTCCTCATCGCCACCTGCTTTGAAAGATTTTAGTGTCCGAAGAGCACTCTGAGAGTCACAGAAATCTACTCCAGAGCCCCGAGACATTACGAATTCCGTTGCAAGGAGTATGCCAGCTCCGTTTGTGTAGTGCTGGCCCAATTTTGCACTCTCATATTAACTTGATGTTTTAGTAAGCCATTTTTGTATACAGTACAAGCACAACCAGCTTTGTATCCAGACTGTACGGATCCGTCAACGTAACACTCGTATACATTATCGCCCATAGGCTCTGTGTGTTCCTTCACCGTTGCTAATGCAATTTGTAGTAACACGCAGGTATGTACACTGTTTTTTTGTGGTAGACACGTAAGGTGCACGATCAATTTTGAATTTGTCCATGGTGGAATGGATCGACCCTGTGGTATTTTACTAATTGGGACATTGAGCTTTGTAATGTTCATAGAGATTTTGTGTATTAGAGGGCGCGCGTGTGTGTGATTAGTCACGTCTGCTTGCGTGATTTTATGCTGCATTTGTTTTTGGAAGTCTGAAAGATACAAGAGTTCCTTCAGAGCTTTGACCCCAAATATAGTGGAAATAAATGTTATTCTATCAGAGATGGACGGTAGGTAATCCTAATGGCTTCATGCACTACCTCCAAGCTATTTATTTCTGATTCCTTACACTGCAACAAGTGCAGTGCATGGTAGTCTACAACTGATCTTATAAAAGCCAAGTAAAACAGTCTAGCGAGCTTAACATTGATGCCAAGAACTTTCAACGGTTTCAGTCTCTCCCAAAGTCTCTTTTAAAGGGAAAGGATCAGGTCTGCATAATTTATGTTCACCCCGAGATATTTATGTTTATGACACATGTCAAGCTCTTGGTCACCTATGCGAAAAGTGGGTAAGGGTATGATATACGGATTGAGAGCCATTGTTTTCTCAGTGGAGATGACTAATCCACACTCATGAGCCCTAGTTGTGAGTTTGTCGAGAATTATTTGCATCTTCTCTTGTGATGATGCTTTGACACATATGTCATCAGCATAGCATATAATGGATTCACCATCCCCAAGTGGAATATCTGCCACCAGCTTGTGCATGAGGACATTGAACAACATAGGGCTGAGAACTCCTCCCTGTGGCGTCCCAAGTTCAAAAGATTGTGTGGTGGAACTTCTCACTCCCCTGAACAAGACACTTGCAAATCTGTTCGAAAGATACATTCTAATCCAGCTCAATAATTTACCCCGGATGCCAAAGCTTACTAATTGTTCTAGGATAATTTTTCTGTTTGCAATGTCAAAAGCTGACTTAAGGTTAAGAAAAACAGTGTGCTTCCCTGGATTAGAGTTTGAGTAGTACTCTGCAAAGCAATGTTGTGTGCTACGTCCCGTTATGAATCCGTACAGTCTGTGAGATAATTTACCTTGCAACCTGTACCTGAGTCTGTTCAAAACTATCCTTTCTAGAACTTTGCATACACATGAGGTTAGTGAGATTGGGTGGTATTTATCAGTGTTTGGTTTCGGTATAGGGATGATTAGACTGCGCGTCCAGAGGCCAGGCAGAATACCTTGTGACAAACTTAACCTGTACAAGTGCAAAAAGGGATTACCAGGTACCTGAGCTATAAGGCGGAGGACACTATAGGTAATTCTATCTTCACCTGGTGCAGACGCTTTTCCTTTGAACAGTGCATTGTTGAGCTCCCACTCAGTAATCTCAGGAAAGTCTGAAGGGTCTGTCTCAGAACATCCAATCTCAATGGCAAATTTACGTGCAAGTTTAGGTGGTTCTGAATATTTGTTGGAAGTGAGTTCAATTTGGACGCTCCAGCCCATTGACTAAGGAGCATGTATGCTTGTGCAAGAGGACTATGGAACTGCGGGGTGTTAGTTCTTTTGCCTGAGAGTCGATTATTTTTTTTCCAGACCTCAGACATTGAGGTGTTATTGTTAATGCTTTGTAGGAACTGTTCAAAGTGTTCTTTTCTGAAATGAGTTTTTGAATCCCGTAGATTTTTGTTATCCTTAAGAAACTGAATAAGATTGCCACGTGTATTGTCCTGCTTGTAGAAATCACAAAGCTCCTGAACTCGCTTTTGTTCCCTTAAAAGTGTAGGGTCACTGACCCACTTCGGTTGTTTTAGGCGTTGCGAATTGTTGCTCTTTAAGGTTTTCTTTGGACAGACCCAGGTGTTGTAGTAATCAGTGACCACTTTCATCATGTCCATGGAGAATTTATCAACACTCGTTACTGTGTAATCGTTATACCAGTCATAAATACGTGATTTAAAGTGGTGCTCAAGGTAAGGAGGAATAGAAGTTTTAAGCCTATTTGTTTTTGCAGATAGACTATTATCAACAGCGTATCTCGTTACTATTGGAAAGTGGTCACTGATTAGCTCTGTTGCAAGCATGCTTCTGACGTTTCCATGCACAAGATCCCTTCCTATTACATAATCTAGCCTGGCCCTCGCCACGTGAGTTTCCTTGTCTGTATCATATACGGTCATAGATCTATTGTTCACAAAATTTCGGAACTCTTCGCCATTTTCATTGCATTGACTGTCTCCAAATGTATAATGCCTAGCATTAAAATCCCCCATGCATATTGTGCCGTGATTCTGAAAGTTGGGCAGTGAATCAGTTTGAAACTTTCTACACCTTGCGTATACATTGTACAGAGAGAAAAACCCAGAGGCTGTTCGAATGTGTAAATGCTGATATTGCACATTATTGTCATCAGACTTCTGCACCAACTTATGCGGTATTGTGTCACTGACATAAGTCAATAGGCCTGTCATCCCTGTGTTTGTATAGGAGTGGTACCCTCTAATTCTAGGGGCGGTTTTTATTTTAGTGGCTGATGTGAAGGGCTCTTGTAGACAGATAACGTCAACATTATGGTTATGAATGTAGTAGAGCAAGTCATTAATTCTACGGTTGACACCACGTATATTCCATGAGAGAAACGTAATTATTTTCTTGTCCCCCATCACACCCTGTGATTAGCTGATTGGTCAAATTTGTGTTTGATGAAACCCTTTAGTTTGCATATTTCTTGTACAGCATTACCTATCTGTGCTGCATCTTGTTTATTTATACTGATTCTGCGCGCTTTCCTCATATTGATATTATACGTATAATCCGTACCTGATATCATTTTCTGAGTGATGTCCCATAGTTCGTCCGTTTCCTGCATACTTCCGTCGGCGTTGTTTTCTCTGTTACTGTCGTCACCGTTTTTAGATGATTCGTCGATGGTATCTTGAGTAATATTATTATCACAGACCTCATTCGTATTTTCGACATCAATAACATCATTAGAAATCATACTTTCCCTGGCTACTACCCGATCACTTTTTATTTCCATAATAATTTTTATCATTTCAACACTCTTGCCTGATGCTTTCATTCCTATTTTCAACATTACTAACATCATTAGGAAGCATATTTTCCCTGTCTACTCCCCGATCACTTTTTATTTCCATAATCATTTTTCTCATTTCAGCGAGTTCTTGCCTGAAGCTTCTTATTTCCTCAATCACTTCCTTGTTTTGTTCATCACTAGAGAAATCCCTGCGAAAGTCCCATTAATCATGAGGGCCACGTATTTTTCTTGTTCCCTCTTTACATAGACATAACGAGAGGATGTCCATTTCCCCTGCACCATGTCTAGCGGGCCTTCCTCTTGGAGGGGCGGCAGCTGGCTGACCTCTCTCATCTACTTGATTTTATCAGCTGTAGACGTGTCCTCCGGAAAGGCCAGTCTAATGTACTTTTCCTT
>NC_061819.1:30086091-30088591 GCF_019202785.1 Penaeus chinensis | reverse complement strand
CGCATGCCTTGTTTTTATCGTTATTTTCATTATTCTGTTTTTCTTTCGTCTTTTTTTTTTTTGCAGTGCTTGTTGATTAATGATTTCTTTTCACTGTATGTCTTATTTTTGCTCAGCTTTGGCTTTCTTTTCTGCTCTATCACGTTTTTTTTTTTTTTTTATCATTCTTCTCTCTGGCGAAAACCTTTTCTTTGCCACTCCCTTCTGGTCTTTCAGGTTTTCTTTCCCCCCTGATCCGTCTTTGCATATCTTTCACATTTCTCTCTTCTCCTCCCTTTTAGATTCTGTCACATGCACACTTTCTTCAGCCATCTCTCTACATAGATCTTTATTTAATTTGCCGATTTCTCTTCTTCCCTCTTCTCTTCTTTTCCCCAAATCCTTCTTTACATATTGCCCTTTCACTTTCTTCCCACTCTCGTTTTCCCACAAACTCTTTACCTTGCATTTTCTCCTGTTTTTTATTTTTTATTTATTTATTTATTTATTTATTTTTTTACGTATGGTTTCCTTTCCTTCAGCTTTTATTATATTCTTCATCGTATTTTATTTCACTATCTCTCTCCACCTACCGCTTTCCATCCTTTCTCTCCACCATATTTATCAACTTCTTTCTACCATTTCTTACCAGCCTTCTTTCCACTACCGTTTCCCACCTCATCTTCTCACCACTACCTCTATTCACCACCACTTTCCCAGGTCACCTTCTTTCATCTTAATCCACTAATAACTTCTTCCACCACCTATTCCGCCCAAAACCTCCTTCCGCCATTTCTTTCCCGTCACCTGTTTCCAACCACTTTCCGTTTTCCACCAAACGTACTTCGTTTCCACATTCTCTTTCCACCTCTTTTTCCCTCTTCCGAACGTTCTCCTTCCACCTTTTTCTCTGAACCACTTCTCCCTGCAGCGATTTCTCTTTCTCCCTCTCCCATTTCCCCTTTTCCTACCACCTCCCATCTTGATTTCTCTTTCTCCCTCTCCCATTTCCTCTTTTCCTACCCCCTCCCATCTTGATTTCTCTTTCTCCCTCTCCCATTTCCTCTTTTCCCATCTTCCTCTGCCTCGATTTCTCTTTCTCCCTTTTTCATATTCCCTTTTCCTACCTCCCTCAGCCGCGATTTCTCTTTCTCCCTCTCTCTTTCCCCTTTTCCCACCTTCTTCCGCTTCGATTTCTCTTCCTACCTCCTATTTCATCGTATTCGCACTCACACCTCCTCGTGGAAATAAGAGTCTCGAGTCAAAGAGGCGCTGAGATTGATGACAGCGAGCAAATAACATCACAGCTGAAGGAGGAACCTAAGACTGTACGTTCATTCGATTATTGGAGACGTGCACACTGGGATGCTGTGTAGGTGCGGGAGTGGGTGAAGGAGATTTTTATATATACATATAGTGTTTATGTATAAGATAATGATTAGATAATAGTATATGCATTAAGACGCCAGTTAGGCCACACACACACACACACACACACACACACACACACACACACACACACACACACACACACACACACACACACACACACGCGACACATATACACACACTTATACAGATCATATAATATTCAGTTAGGTTATTATTTACAAATATATCTACAGTATCTGGTAATTAGCAAGTTAACAACCAGTGAAATGCAATGTTTAAGAAGAAATCCCTGACAAATGCATATTGCAAAATCAAGGAAAAATGCCAAGAGGAAATGACTTAAATCTTGATATAATGTAAAGCTGCAGTTTGTATTGTGAAGGCGTGCTGCCTTCACAATACAAACTGTATTACAAAGGGATAGAAATTGTTGCAAGTGCAAGAATCCTGGTGATTGACATTGACGCATTTTCGTGTCAAAGATGTTCTGTGAAAATTAACCAGTATATTGCAATAAGTTATGTGGTATTTTGATTGTAGTTATAACTCAAAAGTGAGAAAAGAAACGAAAAGAAAATCCCACAGAGAATTCCAAGCTTTCCAGGCACAAACAAGAAAATGTTCCAAATTGGGAGAACTGTCCCATTTTCTGTAACACATGTAACTTATCAATTAAATAAAAAAGAAAGCTTTTAATAACATCACTATCAAGTTCCAAATGCAAAGTACAAAATTCTTGATTCTTTCAACTACATCCAGTACAAAATCGTTTGGAAAATTGATAGCATAATCCTTGCTGGCAACGTCCTGAAAAGGCTGCCTGCGACACGAAAACGGCCGCGACGATATACTAGTACGAGTGGTTTAGTTTCGTTTTATTATATTTACCCAGTTAGCCTATCAAATTCAAAGGCTATAAAACCCACTTCTATAATTCATTTGTATGGACATACATATCTTCTGCTCACGGACACACGAACACACGCACGCACACACGTACGCACGCATGCGCGCGCGCGCACACACACACACACACACACACACACACACACAAACATATATATATATGTATGCATATATATGTATATATATATATGACTGCCGCGATAGCCCAGTGGTTAGAGCACTG
>NC_061819.1:30071091-30078591 GCF_019202785.1 Penaeus chinensis | reverse complement strand
GCAGGAGGGATAATGGGGAAGGAGGGGATGGGGTAGAAGATGGGATGGAGCATTTAGAAAATCTTTGCGATGAGTTGGACGAGGAGGAAGAAGGTAGCTACCAGGTAAGTAGTGACTGGATTTTCTGGAAAAGTGGTGGGGAATGGAGACTCTGATTTAGAATGGCAAAAGAATTTGACTGAGAGTGGTAAGGGGGTAGATGATGAAATGCTGGTGGAGATGTAGAAACATCTTGGGAGGAAGGGGGAGGGCAGACCAATTATTGGAGCAGGAGGTGAGAGAGAAACCTCGTCAGTGTCAAGTTTGAATCTGAGACTTGCTACTTCTGATTCAAACTTGTAGATAGGTAGAAATAGAAGAAACGAAATTGAAGAGTGGCTGGCCATCGTCACTTTATAAGGAAAATATAGATGCTGTTCACAACATGATTGAAAGAGGTAGATGAATAACCACTGAATCAGTAGCAGGCACTCTCAACGTCTCTGTGGGTTCTGCACACACAATTCTGGTGTGCAAGCTTTCTGCTCGATGGGTCCCTAGGCTGTTGCACCCAGATCAGCAGCAAACAAGGGTAGATATATCAACAGAACATTTTAACAAGTAGAATGAGAACTCTGAAGCGTTTCTGTTGAGAGTTGTGACAGGGGGATGAAACATGGCTCTAACAGTATGATCCCGATGACATGATTCAATCAAAGCAATGGCTGCCCTGAGGTGGAAGTGTGGCCCACTTCCACTTCAGGGCAGCCACTGCTTTGATTGAATTCAATAGAAAATCTGACCGTCCAAGAGGAAAGATCATGGCCTCTGTCTTCTGGGATGAGAGGGGATTTTGCTGGTTGACTTCCCTGAGAACTAGAAAACAAATATGAATGCGTTTTGAGAAAACTGTCCCAAAAAAAAAAAAAAAAAAAAAAAATGCATCAATGTATTCTCTTCCACCACGACAATGCACCCGCTCGGCAGACAAGAGCTGTGCTACGTGAATTTCGAGGGAAATCGTCTGACATCCATCTTACAGCCCTGATTTATCCCCACCCAACTTCTTTTTGTTTCCAAACTTTTAAAGATCATTGAAAGGTACCAATTTCCCATAGGTTGAAGATGTAAAGAGCTGCTCTGACATGGTTCAGATCACAAATCCCTCAGTTTTACTCAGACGGATTTAAAGGCTGGTATCAAAGTTTACAAAATGTATTGACCTTAATGTAACATATGTTGAAAATTAAACATCATAACTAAAACCGTTTTTTTTTTATCATGCTGTGCTTTTTTAACCCCCTTGTATGTACAGACATACCTGAATGATTTACCGATTTCCTATTCACTCATTGGTCATATCATATCACATCACTTGTCACTTTAAGAATGTCTTCTTTCACCATGCATAGAAATTTCTATTCTATTTTAATTTTGGCAGCATGCGGCCTAACACTTGATTCCATCCATTCCTTCAGCACCATCATAAAAAGAAGTACTTGTGTAGCTGGTTTAGAATGTCCATAATCTGTTACACCCTTTTGGCCATTAAAATACTATTTTAATGGAGAGTTCATTGAACAATTAAACACACATAATCACTCTTTTGTTTTCTATCCCTCTAAAATGTGATGACTTCTGTTAATATTTCTAAGTGTATTCATATTTTGTTTCTTTTAATCCATTCGACCCTTTGCTTGTACTGAATATTACGTGTAAAGAATTAATAGAGGCTATTATATCTGGTCCATTGATGATTTGAGCATTTGCCAGATACTATTTCACACAAAAAGAAGAGCAATGGTTCTTAGTTTTTAGTTTTTAATACTATTTTTTTTTGTATTACTATCATTTTATATTATGAAAAATATCATTACATGTTTTTCAAACATATGGATTGCAGCCATCTGCCATAGTAGAAGGAAATTGAATATACTAACCTTTTGATGCGCAGACGCTGGTTCAGTTCTCTTCCAACTCGGCTCAGCTCCAAGCATGTAGATATGATCTATGCACTCAGGAAAAAAAAAAAAAAAAAAAAAAAAAAAAAAAAATGGGACAAACAAACATATTAGAAAGATTTGTCTAGGATTTTCCTAAAGTAAAAAAATAAAAATATTCAAACTAACTTATCATTACTAAAATTAACTTATATAAATATCTTACAGTATGGTTAGAAATCCTGATAAAGATGCTCGTTTTAACAATTTGAGTGTCTTAAAAGTGCAACTTATGGTACGGAGGTGCTGTCAGAAGACGGAGGTGGTGGGCGGCACTCGTGGTGCATCGATGATGGTGTTAGCAGCACCACTGATTGTAGTGTCATAACACTATACATAGAAGCAGCTGCACATTGAACTCTCCCTCTTGAGCTGTAATATCAATCATTGTGATATTCCACAGAAAATCTATACATGTTCTGCCAAAACTGAAATCTTTGAAACAGGAATATGTAGCATAGAACATACTTCACGTATTTACTAAATACCACAAGTAATATGTCGAAGTCTGTAGTACACAGAATTGGTATCCACCATGTGTAAGGATTCAAGAGAAAACTTGCCAAGTATGTTAAGGGCTACTGAGTGTACTAGAAAGGGCAATACAGACTGTTAACCTATTATTTGACATAAGAAACGATCCACAGTTCTTGCAGTTTTCAATAACCAAAACACATGAATGACCCTCTGAGAGATGGAGACAGACATAAATTATTATATCATGAGGAATTAGATAAGCATAGATATCTATAGAGAGCATTTGAAGTAAGAACGTTTGCTACACCAAGAGCTATAACATCCTCATACCATCAGCGCCCTTATCGCACATTGCTGATAAGACTAAATGCAGGTGTTAATTCTTTATTTTACATGGTCTCTGTCTCTTGCCTTCTTCTAACAACAGTATTACAAAAAATATAATGGGATTCAAAACCAGTTTGTTAGTAAAATACTAACAAGCAGCCACTTACTTTTTATTCTAGGTTCATCAGTCGAAACATCTATGTAATAAAATTAACAAGGTTATACAAGCGATGGTTTTCTTGACAATCAAAATATATCCATAAAATTATTGCCCTCAAAAGATTGCATCTAGCATTCCCTGTGGCTTCTGACAAAAGATGCTTTGTGCTTCGGCAAAAGCCAATATCTCACCACCTAGGAAACTCCTACAAAATAGAGCTTGGACTGGTCCTTTCTATGGCAATAAATCACCGGGAAGTTCTATTAACATTATCTTTTCAGATTATATCTATGGGGGATTATTGGCATCTGCTGTGTCACTTAATGCACACTTTTTAACATTTAACCGAATTCTCTTTCACTTTACCTACCTGAAATAAATATCAATTTTCTCCCCTCTCTGTACAAAGGACCACAAAGTAAAGTTTATTGGTCAGGATTTGATTGGATGCTTCATATTTTCAGCACATATGGTATTAAGATTGCTGCTAAGTAGGGTATGATAAACAAAGGCAATCACAATAGAAAGTAGTATTTGTTATATATATTTCTTACAATGAACTATTGTAACATACATTATAACAACTGTCATAACACTTCATTTAGTTCATTGATTTTTAAAGCATCAATTGAGATAAATTTAAAGTCGGGTCAGTATCATAGAGAGTAGTTGTATAATTCCATTTTCGAATAATGCCACGAATCAAAAACTATTATGGGGTTATCCATGCTAAGCTAGGTAAGATAAGCAGTTACTTGAAGGAAGACTGGATTGTGTGCAAGGAAAAATAATTTTCTTATAATCCACAAGGTACTATATGTACTCACAGTGTTAGACTCCCTATATATATCCAAAATATGGATTGTTTGCCAGATTTTATACAGTTTCTGTCAGTCATTAAGGTTTTGTAGTCAAAAGCAGCCAATAGCTTATATAAATGAATGTGATACCAATATGAGTTTCCTTTCGATAATTGTGACTGATACTGTTTTACTTTAAATTATCTTTTGGGTACCACAACAAATCTTTACCTTCATTGTCTCTAATCGGTGAAATGAAGGCTTCGTCTTCCATTTCTGTTAGCATGAAGTGGAGGATACCAGATACTCCCACCATGTGCCAAACCATCAGTATTCGAAACATTTGATACTTGAACCTGGAATATATCGCTGACGCCACCCCGGCCAAATCGAGATAATTGTGTATAGCACTTTATTACGGTCTTAACTTTCAGTAAGGACGAAAACCTATACAAGGAAAGAATAATTCTGATGTCTAATCGACCATCAGTGCATGCGTATCTTGCTGCTAAGCAATATTCCGTGCTAGAAGGGCATGCTACACCATTTTTTTTTTTTTTTTTTTAATCAGTTGTAGGGGTAGTAATGATAGTAGTTATTTTTTAATAATTGCTACTACCCCTATTACTACTACTAGAGAGTTAATGTATAAGGGCCCTGAAGCCTTTCTCAGTTTCTTCTCCCATTTATCCACTTTATTGTATTGTTAATATCGTTATTTTGTGTTTTCATGTTTTAATATTCACGAATTTTCAATTCAGAGAAAAAATGCACTCAGACTTCGGAGAATTTCCAAAACCGTAACACAATTTGCGAAATAAATGCCAAAATTAGGTAGTGAATATCATGATCTCAAACACTTTTTAAGACCATCATGATTTTGAATGTCTAATGGCCATTTTGAGCCATATATGATAAAAAAAAGAAGTTATGGTTGTCGGAAGTTATCCAAACTTTACGTGCATTCTTCTCACGCAAACAGCCCTTCTAATGCGAGACACCACACACACACACACACACACACACACACACACACACACACACACACACACACACACACACTCACACACATATTGCCATCAGTGTATCTACCCAACTCTTTATCTATCCACTTATCTGCATGCTACCATTTAGCCTCTTGAACCTGTTGAACCCACCAGAGTATTTTGATGTTCAGTCTGTGCAATATTTTTTTTTTTTTTTTTTTTTTTTTGTTTAGTGTATATTCTCTGATAAAATGTGCAGTAATAACGACGGTAAAAGAATAATCGAGAAAAAAAAATAAAGATAAAAGGATAGCTTAGAAATTGCCAAATAGGATTTTCATCAAGAAGGAGTGGGGCTACCTATATTAAATTACCTTGACACCATGCAGTTCATACAGGGTTGTCCCTGCGTGCGCGCTCGCGTGTATGTGTGTGAGTGTGAGTGTGAGTGTGAGTGTGAGTGTGAGTGTGAGTGTGAGTGTGAGTGTGAGTGTGTGTGTGAGTATGTGCAACGTGCGTCTCTATGCTTCAAGATAACTCCATAGGCGAAATGAAGGTCACTTTGCACACGCATGTTAAGTAGCTGAAAAAGCTATCAGTAGTGCATTATTTGGTGGCCAAATAAGTGTGACATGATAAATTCTGATAACGAGCACAGGACGTGTATGGTCAGGAGTGCCGTTGGCTGTACGGTGGTGTTACACCATACATCATTATTGTTATTGTTATTGTTATTATAATATTAATAATAATAATTATCATCATCATCATCATCATCATCATCATCATCATCATCATCATCATTATCATCATCATCATCATCATTATTCTTAGTATCATCGTCATCATCATTATTATTGTTATTATTATTGTTGTTATTTTGTTGTTATCGTTATTGTCATCATCACATACTTCTAAATTATGTTGATTGTAAGGTAGTCTCCTTCCACAGCCAAAACAAATACGATGCCTGTTTTCTGTCTCTCGTCCTATTCCAGTCTCTCGCCTCATCTCACAGTACAGCCTACCCTTATCTGCATAAGGAGATGCGAATTGCCATGATTTGGAACACAAGGTCCCGTGATGGCTCAGCTTATCTCTCGATCGAAGCTATATCTTATCGCTGAGATAAGATATTTGACGAGAGAAACTACGTCCTGATTTCCAGAGTGGAGAGGTTTAAGTAGGTTACGAAATGCATTTCATGGCGACTGTTGGTGCTCAGGTGTCTAGTCAACCCGAGTCATTATAGGTCCAATGAGAACCGTGTCTTTGAGGGTCTCGGTATTCATTAGCCTTGGTAATTAATTTTCAGATATGAGTTAACCACCAGAAACTTTAATCAGGCCGTGGGACTTCGAGTGAGGATGCGCTTGCATTTCCGGGGTGGGGCTGTTTAAGAATCATCACTTAGCACATGTGAGGTCTCTCTGCTTGTTGGTTAGTGTTGATTCACAGTACGATATCTAAAGAATATTGGTAAATTATTATATATATTGACTCATGCTGTGAGTCTGTAGCATTCGATGTTTCCGAAGAATGCATGTGTGAATTTTACAATTCGTGCTTTTAGTAAGATATTAGCTTGTCACCGGAAACTGATAATGCCATCCGCATTACCACCTTTTATGTGCATACTGGCGACACATGTTGAAGGGTTGTTGGTTATTGAAACGTGCGCTCCTTTCCCCTCCGTGTGCAAGAGTGGCCTGGCACCCTCACACGGAAGGGCCTCGAGCTTTGTAGACACGGCCTCTTCTTGGACTGACTGCCGGTATTATCTCTAACTTCTTGCATTTCATTGTTTGACACAAGTCTTCAGTGCGCTCTCAACTGTTAGGAGACAACTGTTGACACTGATTTTCATACCAGTGTGTCATGTGACCACGTTTTAGGCTGGAGGCCTCCAGGGTCGGCATTGTCACCAAGAAAGGCCAGTTTGCGCAGTTGAACTAGGAATTATTTTTTAAAGATAATTAATAAGGACATGGAAATATTAGGAAACATCGGTTACATAATTGTTGTGTAAATGTAGAAGTATTGACGCTGCAGTTTAACACTGTATGAAAAAGATAAGGTGACCAATGGTATACTGAAATATTTAAAATGCATCAATATTAGGGGTCTTTTGTATTTAACAAAAATCAGTCTTCATACCTTTACAGGTAATCCGATTTGTAGTATATAACAAGGCAAACCAAACAGAACAATACAAAGTGAATCAGCAACTCCAATTCTCTCATTAAAAGAACAAGAAAAAGAGTTTGTCTCATGATCTTCTCGGGCAAACTTTTTTTTTTTTTTTTTATAGAAAACTTTCTGTTGTCTTCCAAGCGAGGTGATAAAAATCATATTTGTAGATCTGGAAGGAACGACATCTTGACAAATATCAAACTCTCGTTATGTTTTCTCGTTATGTGGGAGCTTCTTCTCTTCCCAACGCTTCTGCAGGTCGTAAAATGGCGCTCCTTTGTACCTTTAGCTTCCTTCTATTTCGTTTACGCTTTTCTCCTTTCATCATATATTAGCGGCTATATTCAAATGGAAGGTCAAATCTCTCCGATTTTTTTCATATTCTTCATCAAATTACAGTATTGACATTAATACCAAAGAAATGCTGAATAGAGAATAGAGCTACAAAAACTGAACATCTAAGTTTTGAGGGAGGGAAGGAGAGTGTGAGAGAAGGAGGGAGAAAGGGAGGGAGAGGGAGGGAAGGAGAGAGTGAGAGAGGGAGGGAGAGTGGGAGGGAAGGGGAGAGTGAGAAAGGG
>NC_061819.1:30046091-30051091 GCF_019202785.1 Penaeus chinensis | reverse complement strand
CTAAGAATAAATTGTAATAAAAAGGATTAGTAAAACGTGTACAGAACTCATACAAAGGAACATTAACTCTGCAGTAAGAGTGCAGTTAAAACACTATAAACGAACTCGGTAAAATAACTCATGAAACGTCAAGCAAAATGAAGTAAAATCGTATTCCTAGGGTAAAACCAGTCGTGCCTTACCTATTAGTCTTCAACAGTAGGTATAAGGAACAATCAGGTTGGTAGCGTGGCAAGCTGTATATATGAAATGATAGAATAATAGAAGTAATCCTAAAAACAGCCTATACAGATAATCAACAATCATAATCAATTAATTTAAGATTAGACTAATTTTGTGAGATAATAAAAAAAAAAATCCCCACTACCATACAATAAAGTGCAAATTCTAAAATGATTGGAGTTTATTATTCTGAAAACGATTTATCTTTAAAGGCCGTAAAGTAAAAGAAATAAATAGATTAAAACCAAAACTACTTCCATCCACCTTTAAGAAAAAATGATTCGCCACTCGGATATTCGGAGTGTTCGAAGCACATAAAGGAAAACACGAGAAACAGCAACGCAAAGATTTATTAACATATTGCAAATGCATTATGGCTTGGCAGCAATACGGTGTAGTGTTATGTATGTGGGCGGGAATCATCTCCGACATGTCTGAGCGCCGCCCACTGGATTACCCAACTTCGGGTCGTGTTTCGAAAGCAGGTATCGCGGGGGCAGCCATTGTAGAAGCGTAGGAAGATAGTAGGTACGTATGAGAATAAGAACGAAATGAGAGAAATAAATGCCAGCAAAGAGGAAGAATAAGTAAGAGATTATCCAAGAAATAGGAGAAAGTCGAAAACGAAGAAGAAATTAGCATGAAAGAAGCGGATAGAAAAGTGCGTAGATTAGAAAGTAAAAGAGTAATGAACAGAGATGAACAAAAGGAAGGAACGAAGAAGGAATACAAGAAAAAAAAAAGTTGTAAGATTGCATAGCGAAGAAATGGGAGAAATCAGTGGGAGATATTAGCGCGAAAGTAAAAAGAAGAAAACAAAAATAGAAAGTGAAAGAGGAAAACGAGATGAAGGTGAACAAAAGAAATGAACAATGAAGGAGTGACAATCAGAGAAAATGAAAGTAGGAAGAAGAGACAAAAGATTATTAATTATTTTTAATATTATATGACGCTAATGATGATGAAATCATCATTATTATTATTATCATTATTATTATTATGATGATGATGAAAATGATTTTCATCACAATTTCTACCATTATCATTATCATTTTTATATTTTTTCTTGCTGTTAGTATTGTAATTATTATTATTATTATTATTATTATTATTATTATTATAATTATAATCATTAATGTTATCATTATTATTATTATTATTATTATTATTATTATTATTATTATTATTATTATTATTATTGTAATTATTATTATTATTATTATTATTATTATTATAATTATGATGATAATGATAGTTATTTTATAATAACTATTATTATCTTTATCATTATCACCATTATTATTATCATAATTATTATTATTATTATTATTATTATTGTTTTATTATTATTATCATTATTATTATTATTTGTTTAATTATCATTATCATTTTCATTGAAATTTCCATTATTATAAATATTATTATAGTATAATAATCATTATCAATATTATCATTAGTGTTATTACTATTGGTGTTACATTACTAATATTATTATTTTTATTATAATTGTTATCATTATTATTGTCATTGATATCGTTTTATTTATTAAAATTGTAATAATAATAATAATAGTAATAATAATGATAATAATAATAATAATAATAATAATAAATTCAGAATAATAAGAATAATACTAATAATAGTAATAATGATAATGATAAGGAAAGCAATAATAATAATGTTAAAAATATTGATAATGATAATAAAAATAAAAATAGCTAATGAGAATGATGATATTAATGATAATAAGGATAATAATAATACTTATAACAATAATAATAATAATAATAATAATAATAATAATAATAATAATAATGATAAGAAGAAGAAAGATAATGAAAATGATGATAATGAAAATGATGATAATGATGATGATGATGATGATAATAATAATGATAATATTAATAATACTAATACTAATAATAACTACTACTACTACTGCTAATAATAACAAAGATAATGAAAATGATGATAATGATGATGATGATGATCATGATAATAATAATGATATTATTTATAATAATAATACTAAAAAAAGATAACAATGTTAATGTTAATAATAACAATAATATCAACAATGATAATAATATTTATAATAATAAAAACGATAATGATAATAATAATAGTAACAATAACAATAATAATAATAATGATAATAATGATAGTAATAATAATAACAATAATAATAATAATAACATTAATAATAATAATAATAATAATAACAATAATGATAATAATAATATTAATGTTAATAATAATAATAATAATAATAATTATAATAATAATAAAAATAGTATTAATAACAATGATAATGATAATAATTATGATGATATTTTTTTATAATAATAATAGTAATAATAATAATTATTATAGTAAAAAACAATAAACTGAATATTAATCATAATTATCATAGTAATAATAATGATGATAATTTTGATAATGATAATAAAAATGATAATTATTATAGTACTGATATTAATAATAATAACAATAACAATAATAATATCAAAATAATAATAATATTGATAATAAAAATATTAATAATGATAACAATACTAATAATAATATTAAAATAATAATAATGATAATAATATTAAAACCAACAGAAGTTTTTAATAATAATTACAATAATAATAATAATAATAATAATAATAATAATAATAATAATAATAATAATAATAATGATAACATTAATGATTATAATTATAATAATAATAATAATAATAATAATAATAATAATAATTACAATACTAACAGCAAGAAAAAATATAAAAATGATAATGATAATGGTAGAAATTGTGATGAAAATCATTTTCATCATCATCATAATAATAATAATGATAATAATAATAATGATGATTTCATCATCATTAGCGTCATATAATATTAATAATAATGATGATCATAATGATTAAAACGATAAAGAAAACAATAAAACCAATGTTAACGATAAGAACAGTATAATAAATAATAATGATGCTATTGGTAATAACAATGATAATACTATTAACGATGATAACAGTGACGTTCACTTGCCCATGCGGACACTCACAAGACAGTGTTCTTGATTAGTGAAAATGAATGTTAGAAAAAAACACCAATGATAATACTTGTACGAGTATAAATCATTAACAAACCAAACGAAATCCTCGTCCTGTAAGGGTGAATCCAGTGGTTCATTTGAAATAACGAGGGCATCTCTGGCTGGTGCTGGACAGTATAACATAGACATCTATGATTTTCAACATTAAGCAAACACTTCCAGCAATTCCTATCGGACATGTAAATCAAGCCTCGTCTCACTGTTAAAGCGACGCCTCAGTAAAAGGGTAATTCAGGGGACACACAAACACAGAGATGACTCCCGTACAAATTTATTCATGACAGAGGCATTTACAGGTAAGTCTTGCCAACAGTTACATCGGCAGGAGAAAAGTACAATTATTTTCTATAAAACTGTAATACACCTAAGAATAAATTGTAATAAAAAGGATTAGTAAAACGTGTACAGAACTCATACAAAGGAACATTAACTCTGCAGTAAGAGTGCAGTTAAAACACTATAAACGAACTCGGTAAAATAACTCATGAAACGTCAAGCAAAATGAAGTAAAATCGTATTCCTAGGGTAAAACCAGTCGTGCCTTACCTATTAGTCTTCAACAGTAGGTATAAGGAACAATCAGGTTGGTAGCGTGGCAAGCTGTATATATGAAATGATAGAATAATAGAAGTAATCCTAAAAACAGCCTATACAGATAATCAACAATCATAATCAATTAATTTAAGATTAGACTAATTTTGTGAGATAATAAAAAAAAAAATCCCCACTACCATACAATAAAGTGCAAATTCTAAAATGATTGGAGTTTATTATTCTGAAAACGATTTATCTTTAAAGGCCGTAAAGTAAAAGAAATAAATAGATTAAAACCAAAACTACTTCCATCCACCTTTAAGAAAAAATGATTCGCCACTCGGATATTCGGAGTGTTCGAAGCACATAAAGGAAAACACGAGAAACAGCAACGCAAAGATTTATTAACATATTGCAAATGCATTATGGCTTGGCAGCAATACGGTGTAGTGTTATGTATGTGGGCGGGAATCATCTCCGACATGTCTGAGCGCCGCCCACTGGATTACCCAACTTCGGGTCGTGTTTCGAAAGCAGGTATCGCGGGGGCAGCCATTGTAGAAGCGTAGGAAGATAGTAGGATAAGAACGAAATGAGAGAAATAAATGCCAGCAAAGAGGAAGAATAAGTAAGAGATTATCCAAGAAATAGGAGAAAGTCGAAAACGAAGAAGAAATTAGCATGAAAGAAGCGGATAGAAAAGTGCGTAGATTAGAAAGTAAAAGAGTAATGAACAGAGATGAACGAAAGGAAGGAACGAAGAAGGAATACAAGAAAAAGAAAATGAGAGAAAAAAAAAGTTGTAAGATTGCATAGCGAAGAAATGGGAGAAATCAGTGGGAGATATTAGCGCGAAAGTAAAAAGAAGAAAACAAAAATAGAAAGTGAAAGAGGAAAACGAGATGAAGGTGAACAAAAGAAATGAACAATGAAGGAGTGACAATCAGAGAAAATGAAAGTAGGAAGAAGAGACAAAAGATTATTAATTATTTTTAATATTATATGACGCTAATGATGATGAAATCATCATTATTATTATTATCATTATTATTATTATGATGATGATGAAAATGATTTTCATCACAATTTCTACCATTATCATTATCATTTTTATATTTTTTCTTGCTGTTAGTATTGTAAT
>NC_061819.1:29991091-30011091 GCF_019202785.1 Penaeus chinensis | reverse complement strand
AGGCTTGCAGAACAACAGATACATTACTAACCAACCGTCATATCTAGATTTAGAATCAAACGCTGCCCGCACTCCCTGACATCGTATAACGCATCAGATATCTTGTTCACCTGCATAAAATATCGACAATTCATGTATAGTACCCTATTACTTTAATAATTTATAAACAAATTTCTCATACTTGCGTTTGCAAAGATTTTTTTCTCTCATTCCTATCGATTTGGAAACAACGATCAACCCAATAATAACAAGGGTCGAACTGCACCTCCTTAGTAATTGGAAACAGTCTCCTTAATTGATTTATGATCGTCATAATGATTTGGCGTGACACTCTCTCCGTTATGAAGTCCATGGAATAATGATTAGCCTGTGGTTCGAAATGAATTGGCGTTTTGTCAAAATAGATATAGATATCTAAATTGTTTCTCTTCGATATGTTTTTATTTTATCGGTCAGAATATAACATTAACAAATTAAATGTTTGGAATCCCTTTAAGGAATGAGTCAGAATACTCTACTACTACCTCCTTATTTTAGAACGAACGAATGACAAAACAACAACTGAAATATTATACACAACGTTAGTCTTTATTCGAAGCTTTTTCTCTTTTTTTCTTTTACCTCATCGAATAAAAACACTTCCTTTTTCTGAACACAAAGGCCGAGTGAAATACAATCTCACCCACGATCACTTTCCAATATTCCGCATTTTCTTTCCATCACTGTCTCTCGCACGCAGCAACAGACCTGTCATGTGTGTGAGTGGATAAGGAAAGAATTGGATTAGATGGAAATATTTCGCAAAGTTGCCCGTTTGCTTCTGGAATTCACTGGGAAAACGCTTGTTTGGAGGAGGGAGGGCGTGATGGAGGGAGAGAGAGAGAGAGAAAGAGAGAGAGAGAGAGAGAGAGAGAGAGAGAGAGAGAGAGAGAGAGAGAGAGAGAGAGAGAGAGAGAGAGAGAGAGAGAGAGGCGGGATAGAGAGAGAGAGAGAAAGAGAGAGAGA
The DNA here is from genome assembly GCF_019202785.1 of Penaeus chinensis. Lineage (NCBI taxonomy): Eukaryota > Metazoa > Arthropoda > Malacostraca > Decapoda > Penaeidae > Penaeus > Penaeus chinensis. Next base: position 30,010,086 of record NC_061819.1, on the reverse strand, counting down.
GAGAGAGAGAGAGAGAGAGAGAGAGAGAGAGAGAGAGAGAGAGAGAGAGAGAGAGAGAGAGAGAGGGGAGAGAGAGAGAGAGAGAGAGAGAGAGAGAGAGAGAGAGAGAGAGAGAGAGAGAGAGAGAGAGAGAGAGAGAGGCGAGAGAGAGAGAGAGAGAAAGAGAGAGAGAGAGAGAGAGAGAGAGAGAGAGAGAGAGAGAGAGAGAGAGAGAGAGAGAGAGAGAGAGAAAGAGAGAGAGGAGAGAGGGGAGAGAAAGAGAGAGAGAGAGAGAGAGAGAGAGAGAGAGAGAGAGAGAGAGAGAGAGAGAGAGAGAGAGAGAGAGAGAGATACAGTAAGATGGACAGATAGATAGAAATAGAGAGACTGATATACAGATAGCCGATAGTCATAGACAGACAGACGAAGGCGGTGCAGAGGCAGGAGGCCGCCGAGTGTGTGCGCGTGATAGCCGGGCAAACGATCTTCGGGCGTTCTAATCTCTCAATCTAGAAGGGAGGCGAACGGCTTACGAGACTCCACTCCTTTGGTTTAAGTCGTGAGCCCCGGCGGGTCCCGGGAATCCCAAAGGACTCCATATGGTTGACGCTGGACCACCACCGAACTTCCCGCCCCTATGGGGTAGGACGGCCCAGTGGCGTTCTACGGAGGGACACAGATACTTCAGGGTTGATTACGTGGAGTGGGTGGGGTCAGCGTTTTCCTGCAAAAGGATAGAGACTCTGCAGCAGGTTGCGTGGGTGGGCGTTAAGAGGTCGTCCTGCAGAGGGATAAAAACGCGTCCGGGAGTTGATTTGGTGGTCTGGGGTGAGGGCTGGGGTGAGGGCTGGGGTGAGGGCTGGGGTTCTTAGGTCGTTCTGCAGAAGCATGGGGAGAGGTTGATTGGATAGAGCAGGAGTGAGGGATGATAGGATATCCAGCATGTCTAAGGGAGGTCTTGGAATCTTCTATGCGAACTCTCGGCTCTCTCTGATGATTTGTTATGATTCCTTTATGAGTAGAATCGAATCCGAGAGTGTGATCAAGATTACAATTATGATTCCATTATGAAAGGACTGGAACCGATTACAGTGAAATAATACTCAAATGGATCCCGATGATTTTTATGACTACAACTTGTCGACATTCAGAGCAGGTGAAATGTTGAAAAGTAAAATATTTGGCTCTCTGATTTTCATGAAATACACACTGCGCATACAGTGACCAACTGCGTGTTGAATGCTATAGCTTAGTCATACATTGCATCCTTACAAAAGGAAATATGAATGCAAATGTAATTCCTTGTAGTGTAATTCATGCCGAACTGAAAATCCGTTTGTTCACGAAATAATCAGGGATTTGCTTTGAAATGAATCGTACTCTTGGGTCTTTAATGACGCTGGACCTTTTCCGGTTACTGAAACAATGTGGTGTCGATTTCTTTAATTGCATATATGGATTATCGTTGCCACGTGTATGAATTGATCGCATAGGCATATTTAAATGTGTGTGTGTTTGTGTGTGTGTGTGTGTGTGTGTGTGTGTGTGTGTGTGTGTGTGTGTGTGTGTGTGTGTGTGTGTGTGTGTGTGTGTGTGTGCGTGTGTGTATGTGTGTATGTGTGTGTATGTGAGAGAGAGAGAGATAGAGAGAGAGAGAGAGAGAGAGAGAGAGAGAGAGAGAGAGAGAGAGAGAGAGAGAGAGAGAGAGAGAGAGAGAGAGAGAGAGAGAGAGAGAGAGAGAGACAGAGAGAGATAATCCATCGGTTCACACATAAACCCAAATTAATTGCAAAGCAAAACACATATATTGAAGTTAATTTATAGAAACTAGCAAGCTGATTTAAATAAACACCCCCCAAAATAACGATTCCCATGTTCAAATATAGCTCAGTGCCCGCCCTAGTTTCTTAATGCAATAGCTGAAAGTGGTTGTTGTAATTTTCGTCCAATTCAGATCCATGTTTATTCCCCCACAGATGGCAGCAGCGCCCGAGAACAGTTCTGGGCCGAGGCAGCAGAAACGAGGTCAAAGAGCCCACGGAATGGTGCTGGAGAAATACGATGAGGGCATTGAATGCTCAGCCTAGACGCCGATGCTCTTTAGTCTCGGGCTGTAGTGTGAGTCTTTAGATAAAAACATAGGAACAAGTAGAAAAAAAAAGAAGTAAAAGGGAAATCAAAAGGAAAACGAATATAAAAAAGAGGAGAGGAAAGAAAGGAAAGAGTAGATAAGAAAAGGAAACGTCGGTACAATATGGCTGGTCATGAACGTCGGAAGATTAAAGTTTGGTAGAGTTTCCTTGTATATTTTTTTTTTCTGAAAGAAATAATTATTTTGCAAGTTCGAATAGACAATACCAACTCATAATGCACATTTAGGATTGCTAACTTGTCGAATGAATTCTAGTGATGTGAAGGTTTGATGCAAACTGTGATTATTTATTAAAGAATGTGAAAATATGTAAAAAAAACTAATAACAACAAGAAAGAGTTGAATTAGCTTGCTGACCGTTCATGACTTTGGACTTAGTAAGACAGAAAAAAACAACTATATTTGATATATCCTAAGTTCCCCCGGTGTTGGTATCCCTCCTTCCAACACGCAACAGGAACCACTGTTTCCTAATAAACCACGAACAGGAGGCAGCCTCGTGTCTCCCCACCTCCTCGGAACCCGTAGGCACTCTCTACATACTGGCACACTCTCCCCCACCTCCAGTAACCTCCTCCTCCAACCACTGCCTCCCTCCAATTCCCCCAACGCCTCCTCCAGGACCCTCTTCCTCCACCCCTTCCAACCGCTCCATCTCCACGAAGTACCAGCGCCAGGCCTTCAAGTCCCTCCCGTCCTCCTGCGAGCGCGCCTTCAAGATGGTGCTGCAGCTCCCTCGCTCCTACCTCACCACGCCGCTGCTGCTCTTCCTGCTCCTCCTCGGGGCCAACTGGGTCCTCCCTTCTGCAGGTAAGTCATCAGAGGTTTTCGCAATAATATGTATCACCATTGCAAAGGACTCTATAAATAGATTCCTTCTGCATTTCTAGACAAGGCGTTTCCCAATTTTAGTTTTAACGAGAACGCCGAGCGACGTAACTATTCCGTTTTTTTCTATATACATTTTTTCTTAATCTGTTTTCGATTTCTGAATATGGGGGAGAATTTTTGTTATCAACTTACTTGACTCTTTTTTTTTTTTTTTGTATCTACCTTCTTTTGATTGCTTGTACATCAGTTAATATTACAGAAGAAATTCGAGATTTTGCTGATGAAACACTGTCAACCAAATGCATGGAGATCAATAGTCACAGCAGAAAGAAGGACCGAGAGAATTCCTTCGTCTTTTGTCAACGAACCATTTTGCCGCGAACAGCAGACGACCATTTACAATCCTTAAGTAAAGCTGTAGACAACGTAACGTATATATCAGAAACATCATAACCAATGGTGGAAGAACGAGTAACATTTCTATGAAGTCATATTCGTATAGCAAAAGGTTTTCGTTGAAGATGCATTGCTTTGGCAGTCGGGTCAGATTTGGTGTTGACTGACGAGTGTAAACTGATGTGACTCTTCATATCTGTATTAAAGGTTGACAATTATTCAAATTCGAACAGATAATACTGTATATATCCAATCACATGCACCATCCCTCACACACACCGAAACGAAACATTGTATTCAATACGCAGTACGGTATTGTATACACGCGTTAAGGTTTCCCTATAATCAACAATATATTCAGGCCAATAATTACATCAAAGCCTTCCTGTTTAGTGCATGTGTGTGCATTCAGCTGCCTGCAATTGGCCGACATGAAACCAGTGATACGTAGAAATCAGGATTGATGTCAGTGACAAGTGATTTGCTCCCTAATGGAGGCAGGGTAATTTAAATGAGTTCGTACAGCTTCACGAGGGCAGTCGTATGTAACTTCAATCAAGTTGCAGAGACAGTCGAGGCTCCCGAGCCAACAGCAATAACAATCAGGGAGGCAATAAGCTAATATTGATATGTTGAACCTCTGCAGCTGTTGCAGTGGTGGAGGCCCGTGAATCATCCGGGGACAAATAAAAAGTAAACAGAATAGCATCAAACTATCTTTTAGGTGATGAAGTAAAAGTTTGTAATACTCTCTATATTTTTGGTTGTGTAAATTCTTAAAATAATGCATTAATGATTACCGATGCCTGGTCAATACAAAAGGAAATAAGATTCCTCACCTTCTAAATTCCCCTCTAGTGTATAGATTCTTTATAAATCATCTACTGCGAAAAGCAGACCGCAAAGGGTATTAGAATAATCAATATCTCATCAGTAATCAAATCAAACTCACAGTTATTTTATAAGCTATGATACAATATAAATCATAAGTTGTACTGTGGGTCGACAAATCCCACTGATTGTCGATATCTGATCCAAGGCAATGAGCTTCCTAATCCTCAAGACTAACCCAGCACCAAGCCTGAAGCCGCCTCAGCCCAGAGAATTAAAGCCTTTTTTCCGCCTCATTAAAAAGTCTTGCGCAAGACGCGGCTCCCTAATGGCCATGCAAATTATATCAACTTGGCCAAATAAGGCTGTTATGTCGCTTCTACGTGATACACATGGCCACATTGCCAGCTCGGCGGGTGTGTGCAACAGCGTGCAATAGTGTGCAACTGCCGAGTCGAGTCCCCTTCTTACCGCCCAACACCGAGCTAATTGTGTGTTTGCCTGTGCCTGTATGTATGTGTGTATGTCTGCTTGTGTGTACATGTATTTTTTTCACTTCCAGCTTTCCTTTCGAAGCTACATTTTAATAACGCTTCTTCTTCTAGTCCGGAAAAGGATTTTTCCCATTAAGTCTTTTGTTTTATACTTTACTCGAGCAAATATATGTGTTTGCGAAACTTTTCATGTATAGAGTAAAAGTAAACTGCTTGAAGATATCTCCGCACAGAATTCAAGATCAAGTAAGAGAGAGAGTGAGTGAGAGAGAGAGAGAGAGAGAGAGAGAGAGAGAGAGAGAGAGAGAGAGAGAGAGAGAGAGAGAGAGAGAGAGAGAGTGAGAGAGGAGAGAGAGAGAGAGAGAGAGAGAGAGAGAGAGAGAGAGAGAGAGAGAGAGAGAAAGAGAGAGAGAGAGAGAGATAGAGAGAGAGAAAAGGAGAGAGAAAGTGAGAGAGAGAGCGAGAGCGATATATATATATATATTTATATATATATATATATATACATATATATATATATATATATATATATATATATATATATATATAGAGAGAGAGAGAGAGAGAGAGAGAGAGAGAGAGAGAGGAGAGAGAGAGAGAGATAGAGAGAGAGAGAAGGAGAGAGAAAGTGAGAGAGAGAGTGAGAGTGAGAGAAAGAGAGAGAGAAGAAAAACACGGCATTGTTTAACGACTTCTGCTTCTGATGAGGACACTGGCTGCTAATTCGGCGTCTTAACTTTCTCCTTTCATTATTCATAATTTTCATCGTTGCTTGATGTTTTTTTGTAACTGGAATCAATTAATGTGTTTGTGAAATCCGTATGTATTTTTGTTGGTGTTTATGTGTATGTCATTGGATAAGTGTATGCGTTGAAGTGATCGAGTGTCTGTGTGCAGTTCTAAGTATTCGGTCCTTGAATATGAGTGTGCCAATCTATTTGCCTTTCTGTAAGTGTGCATTTTATTGTCGCGTCCCCACCCCTCCTCCCTCAACACTCCCCCAACACCCCTCTTCCAACCCCCTAACCGCGCTAGCCCGTCCTCCTCCCTCCTCCCCCGCCCGCCCCCATCCTCCCCGACCGCCATATCTCCCGGCCTGCCACCTCCATCACGACCACGGTGGCTTGCAGTCCCTGCCCCTCCACCCCCCTAGCTGCCAACAGGGGTGTCAAGACGAGGCAAATAAGCTGTCATGATAAACTTGAACGAGTGTGTAGGATGTCGCGTAGGAACACACAGCATCCTATCCCGACCAACCACGACGATTGCGGAGGCTGTGCGAGGCTGCAGGATGCGTCATCTCCGAGATTTATCACCCGGGGGAGATGCGTGCAGCTCCGGGAGGGAGGGGGGAGGGGGGCGAACCCTTTGCTGTTTCGTGTTGGAATACACGAAGTGCAGGGTGTTGCACACTCAGAGATTCATGTTCACTTTCATTTATGAATTTGTTCATCTACTGAACTTATCTATTTACTTATCAGCCCATCAACCGTTCATTTTTGTATTTGTGTATTTAAGGGTTCATTTACGTATTTAGATTTCGTATTCCAATTCATCATTATGTTGACGTTAGCAAATGTAGGTCTTCGTAAAATAAATACACAGAACCTTTGACTGGTTGAACTCCAAGCAGCATTGTGGTGTCAGAGACATACCTGGAAATGTGCTTGAAATTGCTTAGTTTGCCTATTGCTTGTACACTTCGCGTAAAGAAGAAGAAACAAGAAAAAAAAGTTACGACCACTCTCTCCGAGGTATTCAAAGTTCAAATTTAGTCATAAAGAAAGTGAACTTTGTGGAAAAATTCCCAAGTAGACAATTTCTCTTTGCAAGTGAAGAATGCAGGTAACTTACGATTTAAGTCCTCTTAGCAAACAGTCAGTCATAAATAATACTTACGCACCAAATCTGAGAATCTTATTGTTGTGAGCGATTTTCTGAATTAATAATAAAGCACGAAGTTGTAAGCATTTCACACAGTTCACCATACGAATAATTACTTACTATCCTATCTGTGAAGCTTATCAGGAAATAATTTCATAATGAATTATAGAAATAAAAATATTTCTTCCAATTTGCAGGGATCATTCTAACACGCTGAAAACCTTCATCTTTCCCAGCACAAGGATCAGCCATTTGATTCCTCTGAAACCGCCCATAAAGTAACCAAATGTTTATCAATTGCCAAGTGGGTTCGCTCTCGCCCACTGCAAACTTACGACTGCAATAGAATGTGTTTCAGATGGAGAGTGTTGCAATTGGGTGTCACATGAGAAGGCGAGGGACGAAGAGTGGGTTAAGGGTGTTGCAGAACTGCGAGGTCGAGGAAGGGAATTTTAAAAGAAGAAAAACAATATTTGATGAAATATACAAATTACGCTTATACGGTTGACTGAGTAAAGCATAAGTAATCTCTTTCCCTATATATATATACATATATATATATATATATATATATATATATATATATATATATATATATATAAATATATTTTTTATATATACACACACACACACACACACATACACACACACACACATATCATATTCATATATATATATATATATATATATATATATATATATATATATATATATATTTATATATGTATATATATATATATATATGTATATATATAAATATATATATATATATATATGTATATATATATCTGTCTATATCAATATATATATATATATATATATATATATATATATATATAGTATATATATATATATATATATATATATATATATATATATATATATATATATATATATGTATATATATATTGATATAGACATATATATATACATATATATATATATATATGTATATGAATATATATATAGATAGATAGATAGATAGATAGATAGATATACAGATAGATAGATAGAATGTATGCGTGTGGGGGGGGGGGTGGAGGGAGAAGGAGAGAGAGAGGGGGGAAGGAGAAAGAGAGAGAGAAGAGAGAGAGAGAGAGAGAGAGAGAGAGAGAGAGAGAGAGAGAGAGAGAGAGAGAGAGAGAGAGAGAGAGAGAGAGAGAGAGAGGGAGAGAGAGAGGGAGAGAGAGAGAGAGAGAGAGAGAGAGAGAGAGAGAGAGAGAGAGAAAGAAAGAGAGAAGAGCGAGCGCGCGCGCGCCGCGGAGCGGCCGCGCGAGCGAGAGCCGCGGTCGCGCGCGGGTATGCTCTACCTCTCTATCTCTATCGCGGCGCTCTCGTCGTCGCGCGCTCTGCGCTGCTCTCGGCGCGCGTCGCGGGCTGGCGCGCGCACGCTCACACACCTCTGCTCACTCACGCAAACCCAGCACTGCCTAGCAAGCCATCAGCCGATAGGGTGGTGGGGGAGTGCGGGCGTCATGCGCGCGCGTGCCGGGGCGTCCGTGAGCACGCTCTCGTGCGCGCGCGCCCGCTGCGCGCTCGCGCGGCTCGCGCGAGCTGCCTTGCTCTGCCGCAGCGCCGCGCGCTCCGCGCTCTCTCGCTCTCTGCTCTTCGTCGCCCGTCCGCGCGCGCGCTCTGCTCGCTCTTCCCGTCGTCCGCGTCGCTCGCGCTGCTCTGGCGTCTTCGCTGCGCTCTCTCCCTCTCCCTCTCTCGCGCTTCCGTCGGCGCGCTCTGCTCTCGCTCGCGGTCGCGCGCCCGCTCGCGCCGCGCGCGCGCTGCTCTGCGTCGCTCGCTCGCGCGCCGCGCTCTCGCGCCGCTGTCGCTCTCCCGCTCTCTCGTGCTCGATTCTCTCGCGAGTCGGCCGCTTCTCGACTCGCTCGCCTCTCGCCCTGCTCGCTCTCGCGCCTGCGCAGCGCCTCTCTCTCTCTTCTCTCGTCTCTCTCTCTGCTCTCGCTGCCCTCTCTCGCTCTCTCTCTCTCTCGCTGCGCTCGGCGCTCGCGCGCGGCTGCCTCTCTCTCGCTCTCCCGCGCGTCCCGCCTCTCCTCTCGCTCTCTGCGCGCTCTCTCTTCACGCCCTCTCTCCCTGTCCTCCTCTCTCGTCGCGTCTCGATGCGCACTTCGCGTCTCCGCTCTCTAGCGCTCTCTCGCCTCGCGCGCTCCTCTCGTCGCCCTCGCCCGGCTCTAGCTCTCGCGCGCTCTCTCTTTCGCGCGTCTCGCTCTGCTCTCAGCTCTCTCCCCTCTGCTCTCTACTCTCGACTCCCTCGCTCGTCGACTCTTCCCGCGCTCGACTTTTTCTCTCGTCGCCTCTCGTCTCTCCTGCTCTCTCTCTCTTCTCTCTCTCTCGCTCATCTCTCTCTCTCTCTCCCTGCTCTCGCTCTGCTCGCGTCTCTCTCGCATCTCTCGCTCTTCGCTCTCTCTCTACTCTCTCCTCTTCTCGTCTTCTCTCTCTCGCGCGCCTCTGCTCTCGCTCCTTCTTCTCTCTCTCCTCTCTCGCTACCTCTCCCTCTCTCGCTCTTGCTCTCGCTCTCGCTGTCTGCTTCCTCTCTCGCTCTCTCTGTCTCTCTCCTCTCCTCTCCCCTCCCTCTCTCGCTTAGATTCGTCTCGCGTCTACGCGTCGAGCGAGCGCGCATCGCGAGAGATAGTCTACTGATCAAACCTCATTATTTATATATTCTCATTTTTTACTTCAGAAAGTCGCCCCCCAAAACGACAGACCAGTTTCGAAATCCTTCCGCGTTTTTTTCCCATTATATTCATCTTTTCCATCTACAAACCTTACGTGGCATCAAGATGGATTTCGAAACTGTTGTCTCCTTTTAAATAAAAAAAATTAAATAAATCTATTTGTATATCATCGTACCAACACGGTGTGTTCCCCTACTACCATTCATATATATATATATTATATATATATATATATATATATATATATACACAAATATATCCACATATATATAATATAATATATGATATAAATATATAAACATATAATATAATATATAGTATATTATATAAATATATCATATATATATAGTATAACGTAATTTTTAAAAATAATTATGTATGTATCTGTAAATACCTCTATAATAAATAGATAATTTAAAATATATGTATATATACATATATACATATAAATATATTATTAAAATACAATATATATATATATATATAAAATATATATATAGATATGTATCTATATACCCTATATATCAGATTAATTGGAGTAAATTCCCCCCTCTCCACCCACCTCCCTCTTGCCCTCCTCTTCCTCTTCGTTTCTTCTTTCCTCTTTCCGCTCCCTCAGTCCCTCTCTCTCGCTCTCGCTCCGCCACAGTCCCTCTCTCTCAGTCTCGCTCTCCTCCCACTAAAAACCTCACCCCACCCACCCCACCCCCCCCCGCCCCACCCCCCCCCACCCAAACCACCCTACCCCCCTACCCCCCCCCCCACCCCCTCCCCCCCCCCCGCACCCCCCCTCCCCCCTCCTGCAATTGAAAAGGAAATAGAGACGCAACGAAGATGAACGCTCCTCCTCCTGTTGATACACCGACACCGCGGACATGACTCTCAGTGACCGAGTGATCTTAGGATTGATCATTTAATATAACATTCTAAGAGGCGGTTATCCCATTTCACGGCCGCAAAAAGTGCCGACAAGAGGGAAATATATCAGCAGCAACAGGTACAAGAAAGTAGGTCGTCCAGTACCATTTAACATTTGATGGCATTATTTTTTTTTTTTCCCTTCCGTATTATGTTTAATTTCCAGATTATGTATCTTAAATATACATCAAACCCAAACACAACTACGACACAAGTATGTGTTTTGTGAGCGTGTAGTGTGTGTGTGTGTGTGTGAGTGTTGTGGTGGTGTGTAAGTGTGGTGGGATGTGTGGTGACGTTGGGTGTGTAGTGTGTGTGTGTGTGTGTGTGTGTATAGCATATATAGTAAATATATATTATGATATATATATTTATATATCTCTAAAAATCATTATATAAATAGATTATAGATAATAGATAGAATATACAAACAAGAAATACATATATACAATATAATAATGTATATAATAAATTTATTATTCTAATATAAACATATACATAAATGATATATATAAATATATACTATAAAATATATAATAATATATATAATATATATATATATCGATGTAAATATAAACATATATATATATATATATATATATAAATATATATATATATATATATGTTTATATAATATGTAAATATTATACCATATATATATATCTATAATATAATAATATATATTTTTATATATATATATAGATATATATATATGTTTATTAATTAATAAGTAAATATATATCGAGTTGTCCTAACCTCTCGACTCACTCATTACCCACACGCCACATCACAATATACACACAATTACACAATACAACACATAAACAACATACACCCAGCATCCGACTCCACAAACTCAAACCACACACACACACACACAAAAACACACACGACACCCATCACACACACACCCCCCCAACACGCCACTCAACACACACCTCACACACACCCACACAAACACCGCCCCCCACACAACCACACAACAAACTTACACAAACACACCACACACACACACACTCACACAACACACACACACACACAAAGTAACACACCACGCACACACACCACACACACCCATCACACACACACACCCGACACACACACCCACACACAATCACACCCACGAACGACCCCCTCCCCACCCCCCCCCACCACCCCCCTCCCTCCCCGCACCCCAGCCACAAGGGTGCTCCCCCACCACAGCAGACCAGGCACACGCTGACCGCGACAACCCTAGGCCGACCCACAATTATGGCGCCGCCCCCCACACGACCCAATATCCTCCCAAACATATGTACCATATGCACACGAATTATTACCACTTGTTTGTCATGGACGTATAGATAAGTTAAAAAGGGAAAGAAAAAGGTAAATACACAGAAACGGAGAGATTAGGTAGATCAAGAGGTAGACAGACAAATGGTTGCATGGAGAGGTAGATAGAGAGGTAGACAGACACACAGATAATAGATATGCAGAAGATAAGTAACCGAATGTGCTAGTTAAAAAACAAAAGATAGATATATAGACAGACAGACAGAGACACATACAGACAGACATACAGACAGACAGACAAATATACAGACAGACAGACAGAGAAACAGACAGACAACCAGGACAGACAGACCAGACGGACGGACGGGCCGGAGCGGCCAGACAGATAAACTAGATGGCATAATTAAAAAATTGGACAGTATATGATAGAAAATTAGATAGAAAGATTAGCAGACAGACAACCGACAGAATAGACTGACGAGGAAGACTGAAAGGGCCAGCCGGTGAGGTTCGGGATACCCAAGCGATCCAAATTAAAAATTTTTTTATTCCCAACTACCTTCTGCAATCTGATGATGTATATTTACATTTGGGCGTGTCCAGATAATGCAAAGAATCTGTTTCATGAGGCAAAACACACGTAGACGCTTCAGTTTCCTCTCAGTCCTTTCTGAGCCCTCCAAATCAAATATTGACCCGAGTGAAACGTTTTCGTCTGCGAACAACCGAAATCCCTCTCTTTAGTCTTGAATGCAGACAAAAATAACAAACATCTTTTGAAATTCCGAGGTCTAGTCTATAGCCTTTAATATCGTCATGTAGTAATCTTAATTTAAGACCGAATTTTTGTATTTCCTTTGTATAATTTACTCACTTATTTAATGTCATTTATATTATATTATTATTGCTAAATGCCGGATTTTCTGCTTAACCATGTTATACTACTATAATTCATAAAGAGGTTAAAAAGGTGGCATATATCATCATATCCATTATCACTTCTCTATTATCATCCAGTATCAATTTGAATGTTTAAGTGATATTTCCCTAAACAAATGATAATACGACGCAGATACCGGTCCTTGGCACATTGGGGGAAAATGGCATGCTTGCTACTCCGCCAATATCGCACCCTTAAGTAACATGTTATATACGTACCCAGACAATCTGAAAATCCATACATCAAATTACTCCTTCCAACTTTAACGAGTTAACGCCCATGCCTATACTAAACCGGCTCTCCTCTCACTCACCTTACTCATCTCTCAAAGGCATACCATGAGGACGAAGGAGTAATAATCATTAGTTGTCGACTTGGTACCCTATAGCATTAGCAAACTGATGGAAGGTACTTTGTCGCGTCGTGTGTCCCCCCCGTCCCCTGTGTCCCCCCTCCCCCTCCCTTCCGTGTCCCCCCCCCCTGTGACCCCCCCTTCCACTGTGTGTGTACTACTCCTCGTGGTGGTTGTTGTGTTATGTGGTTTGTGTGTATGTGTGTATGAGTGGTGTGTGGTGGGTGTGTTTGTGTGTAGTGTGTGTGTGTTATGGGTGTGTGAGTGTGTGTATTGTGTGTGTGTGTTGTGTGTGGGTGTGTGTGTGTGTCTCACAGCAAACCCGAGCGAGACTTATCTTCCATATGCTTCACTCAAAATGTCAGCTCTCATAATGGATATGCTACTGGGAGGAGGAGCAGAGGGAGAGGAGGGAAGGAAGGTAGAGGGGAACAGGATAAAGAGAAGCAAGAGGGAAGGGAATAGGATGGAGGAAGGGGGAGGTAAGGGGACAAAGAGGAAGGAAAGGGAAATGAAATACGAAAAGGGGCGAGCGGAAGGGGCAAGAGATGGGAGACAAAAGACGGAGGAGGGAGGGAGAGGGAGAAAAAGAGGAAGAGGCCAAGAGATGAAGATGAAAGAAAAGGGAGGGCGAACATGTGGAGGGAAAAAAACAGAAGTGAAGGAGGAACAAGTGAACATGAAGAGATAAATGGCTGAGGAGGGGCAGATGGAAGGGAGATAGGGAAGGTGGGAGAGAGTTCGAAATAAACATGAACGACGGTGAATATGTAGGAGGAGAAATTAAGCAAAATGAAAAATGAGCAAAGGAAAGATAAAAGATGGGAAAGGGGAGGACGATACGCTAGATAGGAAACAAAAAGATATATAGTAGAAAAGAGGGAATGAAGAAAGGGGCAAAGAAGAGGGAGCAGGAAAGAAGGAACATAGGAAAGCGACAGAGGACTACACCACTAAAAGACCAATTAACCATTCAAGTTCCGATTACGGATAACGAGACAGGCCTGAGAAAATCCAAAAATCAAAATAATGAAACAGGAAGAAGAAGAAGCAAAATAAGAGCATGGCAAAGGAAACAAAATAAGCGATGGATGAGAGGCTAACAAACTAAAACGAAGAGGGAATGAAGAAGAAAACGGAGAAAAAGTAGTAGAAAAGGAAGAAGAAGAAGAGAACAGAGAGAAAGAAGAAAAGGAAAGATGAGTAGGGAGGCGCAGGCAAAATAGAAGGGAGACTCTCCGAAGACAACGGTCGCCGGGCCGGAAGGCGCATGACCAATAGTAGGCCTCCTCCACCATCTCCTCCATCGAGGGACCATGCGTTAGATTTTTATATACAAAAATATAATCATCCTCAATAGGGGTCGGGCGGAATGGGCGGGGGCGGGGGTGGGGGGGGAGCGACGGGAGCCATGGATACCTAAAAGATATTTATTTATTTTGGCTGCTTTTTGGCTGATAAGAAGGGAGGGGAATGGGGGGATGGATAAGGGGGGGGTTAAGGGGCAAGGGGGATAAGGGCGTTAAGTGAAGGGGATAAGGGGAAAGGGTCATGGGGGGGCCGGTAAAGGGGAAGGGCGGGCCGTAAGGGGGGGATAAGGGGCGGCGGGAAGTGGGAAGGAAGGGGCGCGCGGGGAAATTAATAACGCAGAAAGAGAAGAGAGAAGAGAGAGTGACCTCCGCGTGACTACGCTGACAGGACAGTGACTATTTGTTCGAGTTGGTTTTGTTGGGAATTTCTCCAATTTTTTTCCCAATGGTTCAGGGGAGGGAGGGCTGATTATGACGGGGGTGAGTGACGCCGGACGAGGGGGGGAGAATTGTATGAGCTTGCCATTCCGGGGGTATGTGGTTGCTGTGTGGTTGACGGGGAGGATGCCGGGGGGTGATGACGAGGGTCGAGGGGGCCTTTGTGGTCGGGCCCGTGTGGAGAGTTGACGCCCTGCGCCTGATGTGTCGCGACCCTTGCCGGACGGTGCGGGTCGCCGTAACGGAGCGCTGGTAAGGAGAGGAGCAGGGACACCCCCCCCGGGACAGACACAAGGGGGACCCTTGACACCGCAAAATGGGAGAAAACCCCCGAGAGCGAGGCTGGAGAGGGGAGGGGAAACCAAACCACCCAACAGGGACCCCCCCACCCGCCCACGTTACCAACCCCCAGGAAGGATACCCCCTCCCCCAACCCGCCTCCGTTGCGCTGACTGGATGAAATGCAAGCCAACGCGACGATCCCAAATCCCCAATCGATCATATATCCTTTAAATCCCCAATATCCTCTCCTTTGTTTTTTTGGCAAGCGTTTTAGCAATCTCGCCCTCCTCGCCTCTCGTCTCTTTTTTCTCCCCTCTCTCCCCCTCCCCTTCCCCCTTCTCTTCCTACTCCTCCTCCTCTCTCTCCTCCTCTCTCTCACTCTCCTCTCTCTGCTTCTTCTCCTCCATCGTCTCACTCCTCAACTTCTCATCTCTTCCTCTCTCTCTCTCTCCTCTCTCCTCTCTCTCCTCTCTATCTATCTATCTATCTATCTATCTATCTCTTTCTCTCTCTCTCTCTCTCTCTCTCGCTCACTCGCTCTCTTTCTTTCTCTCTCTCTCTCTCTCTCTCTCTCTCGCTCTCTCGCTCTCTTTCTTTCTCTCTCTCTCTCTCTCTCTCTCTCTCTCTCTCTCTCTCTCTCTCTCTCTCTTTCTCTCTCTATTTCTCTGTGTGTATATATATATATATATATATATATATATATATATATATATATATATATATATATACCATTTATTTATCTATCATATAATGCAGACAGAGGAACTACGGTACTAATCATCATAGAGAACTTTTAACTAAACCTTATTAATTATCAAGTGATTATCAAGTTTTATCTACAATTCTCGTGATCATACATGACCAAATTCGGATGTCTCTGAGTATATAAAACATATCTTTTTAAAACCCATGACCCTAAGAGGATTTGTTAGGACGGTCTTTCCGATTTGGGTAAAGTGATCATTTATTTTTTGGAGAACTTTTTATGATCAATACTATAAGGGCAATATGTTACTCTCTGATTTTCTGGCACTTCATCTCAACGTAAAGAGGCTTGATGAGACCACTGGGACAATGATTATTCGAGTAACAAGAAAACATATATATATATATATATATATATATATATATATATATATATATATATAGAGAGAGAGAGAGAGAGAGAGAGAGAGAGAGAGAGAGAGAGAGAGAGAGAGAGAGAGAGAGGGTGAGGGAGGGAGGAAGGGAGAGAAAAGGGAGGAAGAACTTAACAAAATACACAAATTTATGACCATGAACTGTAATAAAAACTCAATCAATAGCAAACGTACAGACGTAAGGCGTACCCACAAGAAAGTTGCATTGAGTGTGTGGGAAATCCTAGAAACATGTTCAGGACGCGTTTTAAGAGTCATTCCAATGTCTGGTTTATTAGCACGAGGAAGGAAAGACATCTGCACTGGGACATTATAGAGAGAACGAAAAGACTTCTAAGAGGTTGCAAGATAAATGTTCGCTGTCTAAACAGCCGTAGTTCCGGCATACTTCTCTTGCAACGCTCAACTTGCAACAGATGCTCATTCGTTTCTTGCGAGAATTACCGTCGGCTGTCACATGTGCCGAAGACCGAGGGCGCTGGGCATACGTCAGGCCCCGGGCCAGCGAGGCACCGCGGACGGAAGGTACTCGTGATGAATGGCCAGACCCCGGCGATACTCATGCATTTGTATGGGTGATGAGTGTGGTGTGAGTGGAGGCATGTGTGCATGTGTCTGTGTGCGTTGGTTGTTTGTTTATCATTATGTGTTTGTTTGCGCGCGTGTGTATGTGTGTGTGTGTGTGTGTGTGTGTGTGTGTGTGTGTGTGTGTGTGTGTGTGTGTGTGTGTGTGTGTGTGTGTGTGTGAAAATGAGACGCAAAATGAAAAAAAAAAGTAGAAAGAAAGAAGGCGAGAGAATGAGAAACAGGAAAGAAGAGTAGAAAAGAGGAAAGGGTGAGGAATAGACAGAAAAGTAAAAGGCGAAATAAAATAAAATAGATAGACAGAGAGAAAAAAGAAAAATAGGAAGAAAACAAAACGAAAAAGAAGAAATAAGGATAGGAAAAGAAAAGTGTGCAAAAGGGAAAAACAAGAAATAAATAAAGAGAGAGAGACAGAAATAAAAGTGGCGAGGAAGAAAAACTAAATTAAATATAAAAAGAAAGCAAGAAAATAGAAAATCGGCGCAAAGGCAAAGGCGCAAAGGCCCGTTCGCACGGCTCGTGCGAACGGGCGTCGCGCGAATGCTTCTGACGAAAGAGACAAACTCCCAGGCACTTTCCCCCTCGCTCTCGCCAAACTGTAAGATTACTGATAAACTTTCCGCGTGAAGACCCATGAATGCGCTTTTTTCTCGAGGTAAATGATACAGATCATCGAGGAATAGCAGTGGGCGACGGCGAGACAATCCGCCGCTCGCCATTTCCGCGTTTCAAAAGGTGCTGAATTTTGCCCCGCGAGCTCTGTGGGGAGAGGGCGGGGATATAGATAAATTTATTTTGAATTATTACATATGTAAAGGGTCATATAGCATATGCATTTCAGTTTAACGAGGACACTTGTTTGGTATTGTATGATTGTAATAATCCTTCATGTGTCTCTCTCTCTTCTGTGTCATAATCCTTATTGCAACTCTGAGCATACCATCTTATTATGATAATATTATCTGTTTGTTTGGATATCTTAATTTTCTTCAAGATGTAGTTTAAGTTTATATATTTATGACATTCTATGAAGATAACTCCAAATTTAACTTGTCTGGGATATCAGATTGTTTCATGATAAGCGAGAACCGTCTTTTCAAAGTACATATAAGACAGGTATCTCCACTTCCATTTAGCCAGCTGAGCCCAAATATAAAACTGACTTTTACACTTGGCTAAATACGTTTACGTCATTAGTTCCTCCCCTTTTTTTAACCCAGGTAAATCTGTGCGATTTTCTACAGTAAGTGTTTCTCCAGTACATTTTCTTTTAAAATAGATTAGTAACGATAATGGTAAATATATATATATATATATATATATGTGTGTGTGTATTGGAAAAATAAAGAAGAAACAAAAACCTTGTTAATATTTGAAATGAATGAAAGCGAAGAGCTAGGCTTAGCTTGGCAGTTGTCAACTAAGATTTTCATCAAGACTGTGTGAGACTTATTTACACGTTGAACTAGAATGGTAACCATTAACTGAATTGCTTTTCGTCAACTTTTCACTTTAAATTGACCTTTTAGAAAGTCCTTTAGAAGGTATCAAGCCCAGTGGTAGAGTTACAAGGTCTAGGGTTCGCACCTGGCAGCCCTCCCAGTCGACTTAGCTATGAGTACTGGCATCAGTATGTTGAGGTCAAAATTGGGGCGGAAAAACCTAACCACCGTACCGCATCATCCCGCAGTTTGATACGCACACTCCTCTGCGAACATATCCCATACGTCCCACTCGGATATGGAACCCACTTTGACCCCTTCTTATATGAGCATTTAAAGAAACGCTTTTTATTTTCATATAAAGAGTAAAGCAAATAAGAATTATTCCAGAAAGTGTTTGATAATGCCCTGGATGCTATAGCATTCTAAACGATTGGTAATGAAAGACGTTAAAATCATTTCAATCAAACAAATTTAATTTTGAAAATATTTAGATTCTTAGTTGAGTGACGGAGAGCAATTTCTGTGATGAAGGAGGTAACTTTAGGCACCGTAAATTAATCTTAATTACGGCAAAGATTATCCGAGAACAACCCTTTGTTTCCGTATATAAGGGGCTTAAGTTAAAGTTATTATTAGTCATGTGGTGCATTCGCTATGAGGCTTTTCCCGAGTGTCCAAGTGGATAAATGGATTCCGAGGAGCTAAGATTACAGGAGCCTCCGGTCAGCCAATAACCCCAATAAGACACACACGCACGAACAGACGTCCACACCCTGACCAGTACACAATATGCATATATATATCTCATATATGTGGGTATACCTTTTTAATATGATTTTCCTACAGGTATATATGTATGTGCTTATGCTTGTATGTAAACCCTGTATACAAGTAACAAATCCATGACATATGACGGAGTAGAGAAAATAAACCCCCGATTAAGAGAACGTGCGCAAGGCTCCTACCGCACGACGCGACGTACAAACGTATACCTTCCCCCGGAGACCACAGCCTCCCCCTGGCGGGACACCCAATCAGTTGGCGCCGAGAGCATATCATGCGC
>NC_061819.1:29961091-29963591 GCF_019202785.1 Penaeus chinensis | reverse complement strand
AAAATAAATTAACAGAGTACCTTAATGGAACAGCAAAACAACAGTAGCAGCGCAAAAACTGTGCAATGAAAGATAAAGACAAGGTTTATACACGTCACGGTATCAAAAGTTTTAAAAACTATTTGCAACAGAAATCGTAATAAAAAGGTACATATATGCATATTAGCTTCTTTTATATATGCCTTTTTTTTTCTCCTTCGGTGTTGTTCGCTGCTCTCTCTCTCTCTCTCTCTCTCTCTCTCTCTCTCTCTCTCTCTCTCTCTCTCTCTCTCTCTCTCTCTCTCTCTCTCTCTCTCTCTCTCCAAGACAGCGTTTATCTTTTTGAAGATTGTTTCAAATAGAGACTGTAAAATAACTTATCCGTTGTGTATTATTGTCACAGTTCTTCGTAAAATACTTCGGGCATTCTCGCTCTTATCTTTCTCTTTTTCTGTGTCTTCTTTTGCTTTCCACGAACTTTACTCTTTTTCGTCTTTCTCTTCGTCCGAGCAACTTTAATCCTTTTCATCTTCTGCTCCTCTTCCATCGCCTTTTACACGTTTAAATTATTTTCCGCGCTCTTCCCCTCTTCCTACTCCGTGTTTTCCTTCTCTTCGTCTTCTTCCTACACATTCTTTTTTGTCTTCATTTCTCGTTTTTTTCTATCATCATCAAAATCATCATCATTTCCTTTCTTTCTTTTTCTATTTCATCTGCTTTCCTTCTTCTCCTTTTGATTTCCTTTTTCCTTTTCCTTTTCTTTCCCTTTCTTCTTCTTCTCCTTATTGTTGTTGTTGTTTTTATTATTTTTATTCTTATTCTTATTATTGTTATAATTATCATTGCTATTATAGGTAGCAGTATTATTATCATCAGTGTTATTATAATTATCATTATTATTACTCCTTTTTATTGTTGTTGTTATCGCATTATTATTATTATTATTATTATTATTATTATTATTATTATAATCATTATTATCATTAACCTTATTTTTCTCTCTTTTTCTCCTCCCCTTCCATCCTACTCTTTTCTTTACTTCCTTATTCTCCGCTTTTTTTCCCTACTCTTCTTCTTACTCCCCTTCCTTCCCTTCTCATCCACCTATTCTCCCTCCTGTTCCCCCTCCTTCTTCCCGACCTCTACCTCGTCTTCCTCCTCTTTTTCGTTTGACTCTCTCCCTTCTCCTCGTTTTTTCCCTCCGTTTCCTATTACTTCTTCTTTTCCTACTCCTCATTTTCCTCCTCCTCCTCCTCCTCTTCTTCGCTCTCCTCTTCGTCGTCTCGATTTTTCCTCCCCCTCCTCTTCCTCCTTCCCTTTCTCCATCACCACCTCCTCCTCCTTTCCCTCCTCCCCCTCTCTCTCCCCTATATCAAGCGTCACAGAGTCATCGGATCATTTGCATTCGAAGGATATATATTAAATTAGTGACATCTCTCATCCATCACACAAGGAGAAGGGAGAGGCCGGCGGCCAAGAAGGAGGGGGGGGGGGGGCTGGAATAGGAAAAGGAGGGGGAGAAGAGGGAGGCGGAGGGAAGGAGGGAGGGGGCAGAAAAAGGGAGAAAGAATGGATGGGAGAAGGGGGGGAAGGAAACATATATATATATATATATATATATATATATATACATATATATATATACAGATGTATATATATATATATATATATATATATATATATATATATATATATATATATATATAAATATATATATAGACACACAGAAGGGGGAAATGAGAAAGGAGATGGAGATAGGAATCAATAAGCGTGGTCGAGAAAAGTGAGGATGGAAGGAGGAAGAGGAAATGAGGGAGAGAGAATCCATGAGATAAATGCACAGGCGGAAAGATTTATAAGGAAAATATATGACACAATAAGGAGGAAGTGGCGATGATGGGAAGTGGGAGAACGACGAGAAGAAAACAGGAAGAGGGAACGGCATAACATCAAGACAAATCATCGAGAAGCAGAAAAAGCGAAACAACAAAGAAAGCAAAGAAACCGTTAATATACAGTTGATATAAAAACAAATAACAACATAAACAACAAGAGATTAAACGCATATCGGAAGAACAGATTGAGATGAAATAAACGCAGAAGTTACGGCAAGGGTGCAGAGTACGGTCCAAGGGGTTTTAGTACGGTTGAGGGTGATAAGAGGATTTATAGCACGGCCGGCAATAGTGGCCTCGGAATACAATGACGTTGTAAAAATGGGATGGAAATGAGAGCGTAAAAAGGAGGAGAGGTGAAGAAATTGGGCGGGCCTTGCGAGGGCCACCGAGCGAAGGCTTAAAGAGGGAGGACCCCTTTCGAATTCGTGGCGAAAGGGCGATGCTAAGAGGAAAGAGATGTGAGATAGAAACAGAGAGATAGACAAAGAGGGACGGGGAAAGATATATATATATATATATATATATATATATATATATATATATATTATATATATATATATACATACATATATATATATATATATATATATATATATTTATATATATATATATATATATATATA
>NC_061819.1:29941091-29943591 GCF_019202785.1 Penaeus chinensis | reverse complement strand
CTGTTGTTTAAATTATTAATATTATTATTATCATTATCATTATTATTGTCATTAGTATTGTTATTATTCATTATTATGATTTTTATTATGATTATCATCAATATCATTATTAATAATATCATTCTGATTACTGTCTTTGCTATCATCATAATCATGATTATCATTATCATAATCATGAATATTATTATTATTGTTATCATTATTATTATCATTGTTATCATCATTATTGTTATTATCAGTGTTATTATTATCATTATCTCAACTATTGGTATCAATATCATTGTTATTATTTGTTATTATTATTATTATTATTATTATTAGTAGTAGTAGTAGTATATCATTGTTATTATTTGTTATTATTATTATTGTTATTATTATTATTATTATTAGTAGTAGTAGTAGTATCATCATTATTATTAAAATTCTTATTATGATTATCACTATTATTATTAATGTTGTTATTGATGTAATTATCATTTTCTTTATGGGTATCGATATCATTGTCATTATTATTTTTATTATCATAGTTTTTATTATTATTATTATTATCATCATCATCATCCTTTTTATTATTATCATCATTTGTATTCTTATTATTATTATTATTATTTTTATCATTAATGTTAGTATTATTGTTATTATTGTCATTATCATTATCATCCTTATCATTATCATATCATGATTATTATTATCGTTATTATTAATATTATTAGCATTATTAGTATTATTGCTATTATTACTATTATTATTATTACTATTATTATTATTATTATTATTATTATTATTTGTATTGTTATTATTCTTATTATCATTTCATTATAATCTTTTTATAATTATCATAATTATCATTACTTTTATCATTTTTATTATTATTGTTATTAATATTATTATTATTATTATTATTATTATTTTCATTATTATTATTATTAATAATATTATTATTTTTATTATTTATTATTATTGTCATTATTACTATCATTATTTTTATTATCATTATTATTATTATTATTATTATTATTATTATTGCTTATTATTAGTTTTGATATTATTATTATAATTATTATTATTATCATTATTATTATCATTATTAATATTATTATTTTTATTATTTCTATTATCATTAATATGTTCACTATTACTTATCATTATGATTATTACCTTTATCATCATCATTATGATTATTACCACATCATCGTCATCATCTTTATGATTATTACCATCATCATCATTATCATCATCATCATCATCTTTATGATTATTACCATCATCATCATTATCATCATCATCATCATCATTATGATTATTAGTATTCTTGTTATCATTATCATTATTGTTATTATCATTTTCATTACTATGATTATTATTATTGTTATTATTTGTATTATTATCATTATCATTATTATTATTATTATCATCATCATTATTATTATTATTATTATTATTATTATTATTATCATTATCATTAATATTATTATTATTGTCATTATTATTATCATTATTATTATTATTATTATTATTATTATTATTATTATTATTATTATTATTTCTATCATCATTGTTGGTCTTGTGGTCATCATCATCAATCATTATCTTTATGATTATCATTATTATTATCATTATCATTAATACTAATTTTACGACTTCATCATCATTACTGTTACTATCGTCATTATCATTTTCTTTATTATCATATTTGCTATTAGTAGTAGTACTATTTTTTATATCATTATCATAACTTTTATCATTATAGTCATAATGATTATAATAACAATAGGACTCGTAAACTTGATAATAATGATGATAGTGGTAATAATCATAATGATAAAAAATAATAATAATAACAACAAAAACACAACAACAATAATAATAATAATAATAATAATAATAATAATAATAATAATAATAATAGCGGTAATGATAATTATGTTAAAAAATATAATAAAAACAACAAAAACACACTAATAATAATAGTAATAATAATAGTAATAATAATAATAATAATGATAATAATAATGATAATTAGTATAATAATAATAAATATAGTGATAATAATAATGATGGCACTATAGACATGGACGACAACAATAACAATAACAATAATAATAATAACAGACGCAGCATCAGTCCTTCAATATGTTAGTCGAAGTAAACAAAAATCTTTCCCGTCCAAGTGAATTCCCTTCGCAAAAACAGGCTCAGCCCCGCCAGCCCGCTTACTCCTTGACGTGTACGGAAAGGGCAGTTTATCTGTTAGAGCTGAGTTATGAATAATAAATGAGTTAATGAAATGGTGAATGTTACAAGATCAAAATCTAGCGAGAAAAATGTGAGTGAAATACTAATAATAATGAAGATCTTTTTAGAAAATAGGCTAAAGGATATTGAATTGAAAGTGGTTTATAACAAGAAATAACGTAGTCTTCAACAAAAGCAGACAAAAGAACGAGTCTAGCAAATACAGCGCGCAACCCGACATTACAATGACAAAGCGACAGTCGGA
>NC_061819.1:29926091-29931091 GCF_019202785.1 Penaeus chinensis | reverse complement strand
ATTTCATTATCATTATTACTATCATTATTCCTGTCAATGTTATTATTATTGATATTATATTTTTATTAACAGGATTATTACTATCGTTATTATCATTTCTGTAATAATCATTAATGAAAAAAACAACTAAAAAACACTATCTCGTGATTAGGAAAAGAAACTCTAAGGCATCAGAAACAACACTAAAAACAATGAAGAAAAACGCCAGCAAACAAACAAGACGAGAAATGAAAACAGTACAAATCAAGCCAAACAAGCCATTAGAAGCGAAGCGAAAGGGTTAGCGAGCTGTTCTGGGAAGGAGCGAGCGAACTTGTTGAATGGTTTTGGAGGCGGGCAGGCGAGGACGTCGATCGCCCAGGGAATTGGTCAGCCCAGTTGCAGCCGGAGGAGAGCGGGAGAAAACTTGGTGATTGATGGACGCAAGGCGAGGCGGAGGGAGGCACGAGACAGAGTGATTGGTGTTGGCACGATGAAGGTGGGGGGGGGGGGGGGGGCGAGGGAGGAAAGAGAAATGAAGAAGAAAGGAGTTGGAGGAAAAGGGAAACGATATATATATATATATATATATATATACATATATATATTTGTGTATATATTTTCATATGTATATATACATATGTATGTGAGTATACGCGTTCATGTGTGTGTGTACACACACATATATGTATGTGTGTGAGAGAGCCAAAGAAGACGGACACAGATCGAAAACCTACAATAAAGTTCCATCATCTGCCTCCCAGTGCTTGCCAAAGGAGAAGCTTCACGACGCTCGTAACGTCGTTCCTGCACTCGTCATCCTGGGCGTTTTTCAAATATGATATATTAAAAATAAACACACGAAAAAAGAAGATAAAAACAAGATAAGATTGCACATGCTGCTTACTACGCTCATTCTAAATATTTCATCAAAGAGAGTATTTTAATGTTACCATTAATGTTTTCATTCCCTTCCAGTTAAACTAGAGAAGTGCAACGGTAACCGCACAGAAATTATATACTTGTGATTAATTCAGTTATCCGTATTTGATATATAATTATTAGAACATTATGCATTGAGAAAACTATTCATATGTTAAATGTTTCAGGGCAACAACATGGTATTTAAGCTATAAATCATGAACAGCCTAATTTACACGAAGAATTACCAGATAAACGAAAGCATCTTGACAAATGTTTTGATGCATCTGTGACATACCTGTGACAGTCGCGCGTCTCTTCCTCGAACTGCAGTGAGTAACAATTATTAAAGATTATATTTTTTCCCCAATACACATTAACGTGTACAAGCCTAGAGAGCTGTAGCAGCATCAGATAAAGTATGACTGGGGGTAAGGATTAAAGTCTTCTTCCCAAGTTTAGTCTGAACTACATTTCCATTTTTAATGCACACACATGCGCGCACACAGACACACACTCACACATATACATATATGTATGTATGTATGAATATATACATATATGTGTTTATGTGTGTATGTATATATATATATATATACATATATATATATATATATATATATATATATATATATATATATATATATATATATATATATATGTGTGTGTGTGTGTGTGTATAACACACGCACACACATGTATATAAACTTAAGGTGAAAGAGATGTTTTACTCCAAACTTGCATCTGTAACAGACAGCTGTCCTCGGCGAGATATTCGTATTGTTCTGGGTGACTTCAATGTGGTATCCAGCTGCGATCGAGCTGGCCACGAGATGCCTGTCGGTCCTCATGGCTCAGGATCTGATGCTGGCAATGAGAATAGCCTCCTTTTCCGTGACTTTGCTAGGTCCTAGAAATTGAGGATTTCTTACTCCTGGTATCAGCGTTCTGACCTGCATCGTTGGACTTGGTACAGCGATACGGGTAGTGTGGCCAAGGAGATCGACCATATCCTCGTTAGCACTCGATGGAGGATCCTCCAGAACTGCAGGGTGTATCGAAGTTGGCGGGACCATGTGTCCAACTAACGGCTCCACCGTGAGACCGGTACAGGACCTGTTACTTGCACAATCCGCGATCGCCAACTCAGGATATACAGCCACTTGGCTCGATTCCTGCAGGATGACCCTGCCCACCAGGTTATCTCTGTCCGAGACAACCCTGGGTGGAGGAAGCCTGTGGGACAACCGAGAAGGTTGTGGCTTGGGCAGATCGATCAAACCTGTCATGAGGAGCTAGAAATGGGCCGGGCCCCTGCCTGGCGGCTCGCCATGAGGTACCCTCGTAGGTGGAAGCAAAGAGTGGATGCGGCTATGCGCCCCTGCCGGAGTTAGCTCCCAAATAATGATGATGATGATATATGTATAAATACAATCATATATATGTATATATATACATAAAAACACACATATATATGTATATATGTACATATATAAATGTGTCTATTCATAGTTATGTATATATAAATGTAACGGTAAGTGCACATTTTTTATGCTTGTTATATTTGATTCATAAAAAGCAAATGCCCTAAGTATAACAAGGAAGCAACACACATCCATACAAGGGATTTGAACCCACTTGTATAGAAGGGTTAGGCGCTACCAAGTAATGCCCGGGGGATTCAGGTAGGATCTTCCTTAGATCCTTTGAGCAGTCTGGTTGCCCTTTGTCGTACTTTGTTGCCTGTGATATGCACGCAGGTTTGGGTCCTTTGAAGGCTTGTTAGTTACATGAACATCAAAAACTTACATTTTTTTTTTTTTTTTTTTTTTTTTTTAGGAAAGGCGTTTCGTTATTAGGCATCTCATGTGTATTGATACCTCAAGTGACGTGCATCATAGTCATTTTTTATCTTTATTTTAATTATTTAGCATTCTAGTTCTTATTATTATCATTATCATTATAATCATCATTGTATTTTTTATTATTCATACACGATTACTATCAAATCTTTTGTTATTATTATCATTATCAGTATTATTAATGTTGTCAATATCATTATTACTTCTTCCATTATTATCTTCATTATTAGTATTATCCCTGATATTATCATCACTATCATCATCATTTTTATCCTTTTTCTGTTATTATCATTATCATTATTATTGTTATTGATATCATTATTATCATTATTATTATCATCATCATTATTATTATCATTATTATTACTATTTTGTTATATTATCATCATTATTAATATTATTTTTACTATTATTATTACAATCATACTTTTCCATTTTTACTATCACTATTATCTTTATTATCACCATTATCATAATAATAATAATGATCATAATTATAAAAAACAATAATAATAATAATAATAATAATGGTAATAATAATAAAAATGGTAATAATAATAATAATAATAACAAAAATGATTATAATAATAACGACAATACCAATTATAATAGTAATAACAACAATAATCATAACAAGAAGAACAATACTATTATCACCATTACTTTTATTGCTGTTATCATTACTATTACTATCATTGTTATTATCATTCTCATTATTGTCGCTATTATTATAATTATTATTATGATTATTATTATTATCATTAATATTATTATTATCATTATTATCATTATTATTATCTGTCTTATTATTATTATTACCATTACTACTTCGTCATAATTATCATCCTTGTCATTACCATTATCTTTTTTCCTAATTATTATTATTGTATATATATTTTTTGTTATTATTAGCGTTTTCATTATCATTATTATCATTATCATTATCATTTTCATTATCATTATAACAATAATAATGATAATAATAATAATGATATTATGATAATAATAATAATATTATTATGATTATTATTATTATCATTATTATTATTATTATGATTATTATTATTATTATTACTATTCATTATTATCAATCCTCATCATTACAAATTTCATCATGAATACCGTTGGCCCTATAAGGGCTTGTAACATGAACTAATGTTGAGGGATTATAATACGTTAATTATTCGTGTTAATTACACGCTCCTGTAAAATGTATTTTTTAAAAGTAAGATGTCTTTTTTCTACATCTGTGTGTAAAAATATTACTAGTTACAAAAGCTCTCCCTCTCTCTCTCTCTCTCTCTCTCTCTCTCTCTCTCTCTCTCTCTCTCTCTCTCTCTCTCTCTCTCTCTCTCTCTCTCTCTCGAAGCATTTTCGTGTTCAGCTTATTATAAATGTACAGCTTATTAAGTATCAAGAAATCAGCACATTAAGAAGGAATTATTCATATGGTTATCACAAGTAGTCAACAAATATACAGCTGCATTATTTATGATAATTATAATAAGAAAAAACAAGAGGACTGTTAATAAGTAACATGAACTAAAACTTTAGTAAACATGAGAATGATAAGGATAAAGAATATGTATTAGGTAATTTGATCGGCACAACAGTATCTATGGCTTTGGGATTAACATTTAATGGAATAACTGTATCATAATCACAAATGCATTTTCTAATCCATCATCTCCCAAAGATATTATTGCATGCCTTTCCAAATGTTTGAAATCATTTATTGCACTTAATGGAACTAGTGTCAACTTTGGCATGCTGGTTATTAAATCTAGAGTATCTGTAGCTGCATATGGTCTGCCTGGATTGCACGTGTTGAAGGCGTTACAACATCCATCACTCAAGTTGAAAGTATTAATAGAAAATCTTCATATATTCCAAATTACTACTACTATATTTTCATTATTATCATTACTACTATTATCATTATTACTATCATTATCACAATGCATTATTGCTACCACAATTAATAGCATCATTACTATCATTATTTCTGTCATCATCATCATTATTATCATTATCATCCTTATTATCATCACTGCTACTTATTATTACTACTACTTATTATTAATAACAACGGATTATGATAAAAAAAAAAAAAAAAAAAAAAAAAATAGAAGCCACCGACCCAGGAACATTTATCTCTACGATTTTTTGTTAGTAATTCAGGGTGACGTATACGAATATATTGGCGTAGATAAGGGGATAGGAAGATTAGATATTAGA
>NC_061819.1:29823591-29826091 GCF_019202785.1 Penaeus chinensis | reverse complement strand
CCCAATGGTGAGTGGGAATTGCTGGAAGCAAGAATCATTAGGAATGTCATCTACTATTCCTGCTGCCCTGAACCATTCCCGGATGTCACTATTACAATCACTATAAGGTATGTTGGAAGTGGAGGTTCTCCCTCTGTTTGTGGAGAGAATTTTACTAATATGAGAGTAAATAAGAAAATTGTCACTAGTTGCTCCCTTTTATGTTTCGTGCGACTCAAGTTTTGACAGCGTTTTCCCCACTCCATCCCCTATCATTCTCCTTTTCTTATACATAAATAGATTTTTTTTTTTTTTTTTTTTTTAACAGAAGGGCATTTCATATATTCATGATATTTGATAGCAATATTTATGTATTGTTTTGCGTAGAATTTCATTTAAAGTTACTGTTTCTATGATATCATACCAGATATAGCAGGCGGATAGAATTTAATTGATGTGCATTCACAAAACCAGAATTAATTTTAAAAGCCCACTTTGTTAAACAAATTGGGAAATTTGGGGAATGAATGAAATGCAATTAACAGAAGTAGCCAAAACTGTTTTCATCAGTATCTGCATCCAAATGGTTAAATCAATAATTCAACGCTGCTAAGTTGAGTTCCTCCTATAACTGCAGTAACTCATCCCTTTTAACAAATGCAATTAACGAGTGTGATGAATCAATATATAATTAGTTACGACTTCCTACTCATTGCTCTTAGTTTCTCTCCATAAAACAAAATCCCGCACTCTCTTTCCTCATTTCCTCGTGTCTCATTTTTTTTTTTTTAATGACCGACTTCCTGACCTCTGCGTTTCCAACTCCTTACTTCCTTTCATCTCTCATCGTTTTTTAACTCCGTGTCCCATCTCAATATTTCCATGTTTCCTATTTTCATGATTATTTACTTCTTTCCTTCATCTCCTAATCCACCTCTCCTCTCTCCATTTCCATTCACCACTGCTTCCAACTCTTCTTTACAACCTCTCAGTTCTCTCATAAATTCGCTATCTCTAATTGCTTACTTCCACCCTTTATCTCTCATTGTCCTCTATTCAACGAAAGACGCTCTCGTGCATGTACAGGCTATCTATATCCCCCTCCGCCCCATCATCTCCATCCATGATACACATCCCAACCTTTATCATATCTCTGCTCTGATTCAGTATTTTATATTTCTCTCCTCTCTTTATTTCCAGTCTCCTTTTGTCTATAGATGCACATCCCAGCCCCCCATTCTCCTAGTCTTCTCATCCCTATCTGCCTC
This sequence comes from Penaeus chinensis, assembly GCF_019202785.1. Lineage (NCBI taxonomy): Eukaryota > Metazoa > Arthropoda > Malacostraca > Decapoda > Penaeidae > Penaeus > Penaeus chinensis. The sequence goes on along the minus strand of NC_061819.1, from coordinate 29,824,844 downwards.
CTCGTCCGATCTTCTCTTCTCTCATTAATCGTTATCTACACTCTCTCTTTCAATCCCCTCCTCTCCCTCTCACCTTTATCTGCTCCTCTTCTCTAGCTCTCCCCTCTTTCAATCCATTCCCTCCCACGTCTGTCTTCCTCCTCTCCCTCTTATCTACGCACTCCTCTCTCTCCCGGTCTCCTTCTCCCATCTCTCTCTCCCTCTCTCAACCCGTTCCCCTCCCTCTCCCCTGTATCTCGCCCTCCCCCTCCCTCTCCCCTGTACTCCCCCTCCCTATCCCCTGTATCTCGCCCTCCCCCTCCCCTGTACTCCCCCTCCCTATCCCCTGTACTCCCCCTCCCTCTCCTTTGTATCTCTCACTCTCACCGCCCCTCCGCCTCTCTCCTCAGACGGAAGACCCTGTACTACATGTACAACGTGGTCCTTCCGTGCATGATGATGTCGGTGCTGACGCTGCTGGTGTTCTGTCTGCCGCCGGACTCCGGGGAGAAGATCGCCCTGGGCGTCACCGTCCTCCTTGCCTTCAGCGTCTTCATGCTGGCCATCGCCGAGAAGATGCCCGAGACCTCGGAGTCCATCCCGCTCATCGGTTAGCTACTCTCCTTCCCATTTCTCTTCTTTCTCGTTTTCCTTGTTCGATGCGTAGTCTCTTTTAATTGGTAGTCGGCTCCTTCCAGCATGAGCATTATTGTATCATTGTCTTTATTATCGTGATTTTTTTTTTTTATCATCATCATTGATATTATCATCTTTATTGATGTTTGCTCTTTTAATTGTTATTCATAATAATCATTGCTATAATTACTGTCATAATCATCATCATCATCATTATCATCAATAGAATTAAAAATTATTACTACTTCAAATTATGATAATAGTAATGAAAACGATAATAAGAGTGAAAATGACGATGATATCAGTGGCAATGATGATGATGACAGGAAATATGATAGTAATGAAAACATAATTAATAATCATATCAATAAAAAACGATGATGATGACAGGAATAATGATGACAATGAAAATAACAATAGTATTAATAAGAGTGTGATGATGATAACGACGATGATAGCAATAGCAATGATATCAACAGTGATGATAATATTGTTTATATCAATACTAATAACAATGAAAATAATAAGACCAATAAGGATAAAAATGATTGTAATAATTATTATCATCATTACTTTTATCACTACTATTATTGTTGTTATAGTTGTTTTGTTGTTGTTGCTATTATCATTATTGCTAT
>NC_061819.1:29801091-29803591 GCF_019202785.1 Penaeus chinensis | reverse complement strand
AGTGAAGGGACGACCTCGCCCGAGAACCGCCTACTTTTCCTGATGTACGTGGAGAGGAACGGCCATCCCCCGTAGCACTCCTCTGGGCGTAGGAACGGCAAAAACAACACGTTTTTATCAATGTAATTATATTCCTGGAATGGGGAAATATGATGGAAGGAAACAAACACAGCTTTCCTGAGAAGTGTGAAATGGAGTGTTTTCTTGTGGTAGATATTTTGGAACTTTTTGACTTTACTGCACGCGCGTTTGCGTGGCTGTGGACGTGGCGTCAGCAAACGTTTTGGCATTAGAGGAAACGCGCATCGAGTGTCGGTCCCTCTTTCCCCTATTTTTGTGACGAAGGGCCTTTGGTTCGGTCCTTCCACATGTTTATAAGCCTTGAAATATGGTTACTTGTACATGCCATCTCTATACTAGTTTATTTAGGTAGGTCTCAAAAATGAATAGATAACTATATATCTATATATAATATCTAGAACTAATTTGGACTAGAAGGAAGACCATCGCTGTTCTCATCAACGATGATCTGGGTCGGATGAAGTCTTAAGAAAAGACATTTTAATTTCATTAACAATTATTTGGATCGTAGGATAACTTCTTAAATTTTCTCTCTAAAAAAAGATAAACGTATATCTACCTCCGTAAAATAGAACACTTCAAACGTCCCAGATATTTTCATTCCATTTGCATCGAATCAGTACTTTGCCGGAGTCATCTCGGAGTCAGGTTTCCTTTGCTGGTCACTTCGCTGGTCCTGATTCCAGTTCCTTGCTTTCACCTGCTTGGTATTTTCAGTGTGTGGAAATCGTTCTTGAATATAGATAAACACGTGCATACATACTTACATACATACATACTTACATACATACATACATACATACATACATACATACATACATACATACATACATACATACATACATACATACATACATACATACATACATGCATACATACATACATAAATGTACACACACACACACACACACACACACACACACACACACACACACATACGTGCAATATATATATATATATATATATATATATATATATATATATATATATACATATATATATATATATATATATAGATACACACACATACGTGCAATATATATATATATATATATATATATATACATATATATAGCTATAGATATAGATATAGATATAGATATATAGACATATATATGAATTTATATATATATTATATATTATATATATGTATATATATATATATATATATATATATATATATATATATGTATATATATATATATGTATATATATATATATATATATATATATATATATATATATATATATATATATATATTGCAATTACACTACCTGTCGGCTATTACTTATGTTTTGTCCTTCCCGCCAAACTTTTCCTTTATCCCGCTTTATGTCTCTATGTTCTCCTTGCTCCCCGTCTTCTAATGCCCTCCACACTCTCATCTCTGACTCGCAAGATACAAGCACTACATTTCTGTTTACCTTTTTTCTAGCCCTTCGCTTCTCTCATCTTTTTTTTCCAACTTTTCCTGTTCGTGACCTTCTCTCCTCCAGTTTCCTCTTTATCTTTTTCCTCCTTCTCCCGCCCGCCAGCCTCGCCCCTTCGCCTAATCCTCTCCGCCCGCTTTCAGGAGCCAATCATAATTCGAAGTGACGAGGCAAGTCATCGTGTGGGAGGCCAGCCATTACTGCTAATCCCTTAATCCTCCCATTTGGTCCATTCATCCTTCAACCTAGTACAACCTCCCCCCCCCCCCCCCCTCTCACACACCCTCTTCGTTCTCCTTCTCCTCCTCCGCTTCCTCTGCCACCCCTTCTCTGCCTCTTCCTTCTCCTCCACCTCCTCCTTCTCATGATCTCTTCCTCTTCCTCCACCGCCTTCTCTCTTCCTATTCCTTATCCTGTTCCTCCTCCTTAATCTCTTCCTTCTCCTTCTCTTTCTCCCCATTTTTCGCTTCTTCCCCCTTCGTAATCTTCCTTCTCCTCTTCCCCACCGAAATTATGATGGCGGTTAGCAGTCTGAAAGGAAAAGTCACCACGATGCTGCGTTTACTTCCGATCTGATATCTCCAGGCAATGCCCTTTATACTTGATACAGTTGCCTGATGTCACATTATACTATTCCCTCAGTTACTCTCCGAAACACACACAAACACACACACACATACACACACACACACACACACACACGTGTGTGTGTGTGTGTGTGTGTGTGTGTGTGTGTGTGTGTGTGTGTGTGTGTGTGTGTGTGTGTGTGTGTGTGTGTGTGTGTGTGTGTAGGTATATATATATATATATATATATATATATATATATATATATATATATATATTCATGTGTGTATATATATATATATATATATATATATATATATATATATATATATAAATGCATATGAACATATATATGTGTATATATATATATATATATATATATACATATATATATATATGTATATATACTTATTTATATATAT
>NC_061819.1:29783591-29788591 GCF_019202785.1 Penaeus chinensis | reverse complement strand
CCCCTCTTCCTCCTCCCCCTCCTCCTCCTCCTCCTCTTCCTCCTCCTCCTCCTCCTCCTCCTCCTCCTCCTCCTCCTCCTCTTCCTCCTCTTCCTTCTCCTCCTCCTCCTCCTCCTTCTCCTTTCTCCTCCTCCTCCTCCTCCTCCTCCTCCTTCTCGTCCTCGTCCTCTTCCTCCTCCTCCTCCTCCTCCTTTTCCTCCTCCTCCTCCTCCTCCTCCTGCAGAGTGCCACGAAGAAGCAGCGTGGAGAGCCAGAGCGACACGTAGAGCTGGGCGCCTGAAGGACTCTTATGAGCCTGTGGGGGGAGTACCTTTCTCATGCTCCTTGCTCGTCTTCCTTTTATGACTAAAGGACGACCCCTGGTGATTAAGCACACACATACAGATACATGCACACACAAACATACATACACCATACAAACACAGATATATACATACATGAATTCATATATACATACATACATCAGACATACACAGATAGATACATACATGCATATATACATACATACATTACACATACACAAATGCATACATACATGCATACATACATACATACATTCAAATATGCGTACATACATCATACTTATATATTTCATATATGCATATATAGATATATACATATATAAATACACAATCCATGCATACATAAATACATACATACATGCATGCATCCATGAATACATACATGATTGAATATTTATATACATAAATAAATATATACATGCATATATATGGAAAAACACAAATACACATAGGTTCATATATGTGTGTGTCTATATATATGTATATATATATATATATATATATATATATATATATGTAAACACACACACTAACACACACACACACACACACACACACACACACACACACACACACACACACATGTGTGTGTGTGTGTGTGTGTCACAGCACACCTTCATCTATATACATACATATATACATACATACATACATATATATATATATATATATATATATATATATATATATATGTATGTATGTACATATATATATATATATATATATATATATATATATTTATATATATATATGTATGTACATATATATATATATATATATATATATATATATATATATATATATATATATGTATATATATATATATATATATATATATATATATATATGTATGTATGTACATATATATATATATATATATATATATATATATATATATATATATATATATATATATGTATGTATGTACATATATATATATATATATATATATATATATATATATATATATATATATATATATATGTATGTACATATATATATATATATATATATATATATATATATATATGTATATATATATATATATATATATATATATATATATATGTATGTATGTACATATATATATACATATATATATATATATATATATATATATATATATATGTATGTATGTATGTACATATATATATATATATATATATATACTTATACGTATATATATATATATATATATATATATATATATATATATATACATATATATATGTATGTATGTACATATATATATATATATATATATATATATATATATGTATGTATATATATATATATATATATACTTATACGTATATATATATGTACATACATACTTATACGTATATATATATGTACATATATATATATATATATATATATATATATATATATATATATACTTATACGTATATATATATATATATATATATATATATATATATATATATATATATATTAATAGTCAATGCGTGGTGAGGGGAGAGCTGTTACCCATACAGCAAGCTCCCTCTCTCCATGCAGCTAATGGATCAAAACGGCATAGACCGATACGGTTTGGTACCAGCAGCGGCGCCAGAACGAGGTCACAAGTGACAACAAACAGACTCAGGGACTGCGGCTCCGGATTTTCCCTCAGGGTTGACTTCCGAACCCCTTTTCATTTTAAAAATGCAACAGAGCAGTGGATTGTTTTGTATATTACAAACTCCCATAGCCTTTGACCATGTACGGACTAAACTACAAGACAGCAGTTGTTTGTATAGGGTGAACCCCCATAGCATATGACTGGATTGATTGATTGATTATTTAAAATTATCTGCCGCGTCAACAGCTAAGGTCATTAGCTACGAACACCTTGTTAGACTGAAAAATATTTAAAAATTTTAAACGATAAAACTCTATCAATAAATGTCATAAATAACAATAAATATAATATTAAAAATCGAAGCATAAATATTATGCTCTAAATGTCTAAAAAACTATTGCATAAACATTATGCATAACTAAATTTTATTGAAAATATTTGTTTCCCTAAGGAAACTAATAAGACCTTCTATGTCACAGTCCTCCCCCAATATATTTTGTAGTGTATATGGGGGAGACAAGTACCTTCCTCTTTGGTCTGAGAATGTTGCACATCTTTCCATTACATGTGCGACCGTTAATGGCTCTTGGCATTCCTCACAGCGTGCTTCACTTTTAGCCATCATCGGCCCATGAGCCAGTTTTGTGTGCCCGATTCTCAGCCTTGTTATTACAACTTCTACTTGTCGGTTGGGGTGGATGCTGGTCACCCAACTGCCAAGGTCATCACTAATCTCTCGCAGTTTATTTCTAGAGGTATGCCTTCATTGTTCCCTCCATTTATCACGAAGACAACTCCTGATGCTGGGTTTCAAGTCAGTGTGTGGGAGAGGAAAATGAGCATCACAGGGCTGAGTTGCAGCTGCTATGGCCTTCTGATCAGCTCACTCATTCCCACTGATACCAACATGTGCTGGCACCCAACACAGAGGTAGCTTTTTACGTGCTGACATCAGTGCAAGCCAATCTTGAACCTCCCTCACCACTGGATGTGACGAGTTTAAGCTCTTGATTGCTTGCAGGGCACTACGAGAGTCACAACATGTTACAACGGAATGGTTTGTAAGACTGCTGCAAGGATGGCATGTAACTCTGCAGTGAAAATCGAGGCTGATCGAGAAAGACTGCCAGATGCAGTCTTCCTTCTGCTCACTGCTGAGAAGCCCACACCATTTTCAGATTTCGAACCATCTGTATATATTGCATATGATCCTTGGTACTTAGAAGTGTGTTGAAGAAATATCTCTCTGACTTCTGCTTCGGATCTCTCGCCTTTCCCGATTCCGACCAAATCCAGCTCGACTTGATTAGTCTAAGGGGGGACTTGCGAAGTTCCAACAGCCAGAACCTTTGTGAGATTTAAATTAAGATCTTCCACCAGATTCCTCATTCTCCTACCATAGGATCGGCTATCCTCAAGGGGGTTAAAAACCAATCTGGATGTAGGAGATCCCGGAATCCTTTGTTGTCTCGTGTAGTAAATCAGGTTCATGTAGTCCCTGTGTAATGAAAGAGGTGGTTCTCCACTCTCAGCATACAGGGACTCCACAGATGAAGACCCGAAAGCCCCTATACAGATTCTCAGAGCTTCATTATGAACCGAGTCCAACATCCGGAGAACAGTGGGAGTTGCAGATGAATAAGCCTCACATCCATAGTCAAGTTTACTATGAATAAGCGCTCGGTAATTTATAGCATTTATAGCAATGGCAAACAGGGTCACACTTAAGACACTCCCTTGTGGGACCCCTTCTAGCTGGTTTTCCAGGTTAGAGAAGCTGTTCCCCACCCTCACTCTAAACTTCCTGTCAGCAAGGAAGCTTTGCATGAAGGTAGGCAATGCTCCTCTTAAACCAATGTCATACAGCTTCATGAGTATGCCATGCTTCCTAGTTGTATCATAAGCCTTTTCAAGGTCAAAGAAGACTGCTAACATATGACATCGCTATGTGAAGGAATTCTGTATAGCAGTTTCCATCCTTACAAGTGCATCTGTGGTCGATCTCAGTTTTCTAAGCCCATATTGACGTGGGGTCAGTACGTTTTCCTTTTCTAGCAGCCATGTCAACCTGAAGTTTACCATTTTCTCCATCAACTTGCAGATGCAGCTGGTAAGAGAAATTGGTCTATAATTCCCTGGTATAGAAGCATCCTTGCCAGGTTTAGGGACAGGAGTGATTATAGCTTCTTTCCATGTGGATGGCACTGTGCCCTCCCTATAGATCCTATTGAATAGATCCAACAGGAACGTTTGAGAACTCTCCGGTAAGTGAGATATCATTTGGTATGGAATATCGTCATTTCCTGGGGCAGTCATACGGCAGAGCTGCAAAGCAGAGTCCATCTCCTTGCGCAAAATTAGCAAGTTGTATGGAAGTTCTGCTGCAGTGCTACTGAAGAACGACACTGGGTGTCATTCCTGTTCAGCCCGAAGAGTGGAAAATCGGGCAGTGTAAGATGCTCCAGAGGAAATCTCTGCCATGGATTTTGCCAGTTCATTTGCAACATCTGTTTTGTCTGTAAGGATTATACCATCTATTTTCAGAGCAGGTGGTGATATGGATGTGCTCTTTCCAGCGATCTTATGCACCTTGTCCCATACCCATGCTAAGGGGGTCTCAGAGTTAATTAAGGAGACATACTGCCTCCACGATGTCCGCCTAGCCTCCTATAGTACTCGCCTGGTCTTGGCTCGGGTCTTTTTTTACTGGATCAAGGTTACATCGCTTTCAACTGCCTTAATGCAGCTTTTCTTGCTCTGGCTGCTTGTTGGCATTCATCAGACCACCATTGTACCGGAGGTCGACGGTACTGCCCACTACTTCTGGGAATTGATGCTTCTGCTGCAAGGTGAATTCGTGATGTGAAGTGATTAACAGCATCTTGAACACACTGGAAATCATTCACAGATCCTTGTAATACTGCAGTTGATCTAAAAAGATTCCAGTCTGCATGTTCAAGTCGCCATCTCTGCACTCCATTGGCTGGAATATCATTCACTTCCTCCAAATGTATTGGATAGTGGTCACTTCCATGTAAGTCTTCCATGACCTGCCAAGTGAAATTCAACTGTGAATCAGGTGAACCAATTGACAGGTTAATATTGAATTTGGA
>NC_061819.1:29758591-29773591 GCF_019202785.1 Penaeus chinensis | reverse complement strand
TTATGCATAAATACAGTTATCTATACACATTTATATGCACATTTTACTTATTCTCTCATATTGATAAATGTGTCTAAGACCAAAACTTTCTTATAGTTTTGCTTACAATGTGGTTCGTCTGAATCCCAGGAATTGCCAATAGAATTTATTCTTGGCTGATGACAGAGAGAATTCTGGACTTTTGTTGAGCGGAAGCAACTTGTGTCTGTCCCTCCTGTCCTCATTGCCTCTTTCTTCTGCTGCATGTTTTTAGCTCTGGCAGAAGGAAATATATAATAAAACAAACCATATTATTAAACTTGATACCAGTTAAACTATGATTATTAACATATTTTCTATGTCACTGTCTGGAAACAGGCTATACATTAATGTTGATTATTATACAGCACGTTCTTGGTAGGCCTACAGTAATGTTAATACATCCTTGGAATCACAACTTTACATAAAAATAATGAAATACACTAAATTACAATGCTGTATCTACTGTGTAGGTCACTAAGTAAATAGTGACAAGTGACAAGGCAGAGAGGGAGAGAGAACGAACACAGCTACTTCCATGGCTTGCCAGTCCTGTCCTGTCCAGCGGCATTTTTGTAAGCACATGGGAAAATCTCGGGATATATATTATTATTTTGAATTTGAGAATACGAGTGTTACTTGTAAATACACCGTGTACCTTGACCTTATTCTTTTCTTTCATACAACCATATTAAGTAATTTAAATTGTAACCTGGAGCCTCCGAGAAAATATGAACATTGAAATAAGCTAATACTAATGAGTGAAATGCTAAATGAAGTCTAAAATAAATATATTAGCAATAAAGAACTCTTGCCACGCCTACCACACAACTTTGCAATACGACAATTGGTGTTGCAGCGGTAAGATAAGGTTACAGTTACTTATTTTGGCTCTAGTATGGTTTGTACTTTGGTTAATTCAGATAATACAAATTCAAATTATTTATGCATTTCTCTTATCTTTATAAGCTAAAATAGCCTTGGCTAATGTGCTTTCTAGCGTAATCTCCCTTGTTGCTTTATTTAGATAATTTCTAATTGTAAATTGATTTCATGCTGTATTCTGATACCGATTCGTGTACAAGTCAAGTGTTACCCTCTTGTGTTCGCAGATCTCTCTCTCGTCTTATTAACTTTGAATTGTCGCATTGTTGGCTAGCTTTGTATCTGGTTAATTCTAATGGTATCGATATTGGTATTTCTTTATATCAACTAGAGTAACTGATATTTTTTTCGGTTAAAGTCCTCTTGTGGGTTCCTTCGTTGTTTTACTTTTATCATGGATAGAAAAACTCGCAATAGGAATTATAAGTCGTTAGACATGAGTGATGACAAATAAGAAGTGCTGAACAAGTGTAAGGAGCTTGAGAAAAAACTAAGTGATTTGCAGAAAGAAAACGAAAATCTCAGTGCTTGCTTAGAAATTGCGAACGCGCATAAAGAATTTGCACATTCAACACCCCTTCCCTCGCCGTTGCCCACTGTTTTACTTGAGAAAAGTTCATTACCTTACTTCGAAGCCCGTACTCCTGCATCAAATCCCCTGAAGAGAAATATGGAAGTAGAGTACTGGCTTAGACAGATAGAACTAGTTACGAGAGTGAAAGATGATGCAACATTAATAAACACGGCAAGGTTACATTGCAAGGGAGCTGCTGAGCTAGTGATTAACTCCCCTTTATTTGAAAGTGTAACTACTTAGCAAGATTTTAAAGATTTGGTTAGAAAGAAATTCCGAGGTACAAGCGCTTCAGTAGACTTTTTCCGTTTCTTAAATGAAATTATGTTAGCTCCTCATCAATCCCCACAAGATCTGTACATCGAAATTCAAGGTTACGTTTACCAAGGTTTAAGAGATTATCCAATAGCAGTGGGTAATGCTGAAGAGTTGATTACGAGAATTTTCTTGCAGTCGCTTCCTCTTGGGTTACGTGAGATGGTCATGATAAATTCAGATGCTCCTGTTGACAAATTGGTAGATACAGCAGCTAAAATTTGGAATTGTAGATCTGCACGTAGGCAGAAATCTCGCTCACAAGTTGCAGTTACCAATGACAAATACGAAATTTACTGCGCTTTCCATAAATGCAAGGGTCACTCCACAGCTTCCTGTAGAGCTAAACCTCCCGATAACGTATGCTGGACTTGCGGTAACCCTGGGCATCAACGTCGATCGTGTCCCTTTTCAGCAGGCCAGGCTTCATCGACAACCCCATCGGTGGAAGCCGCAGGCATTACCCGGGATGTCAGTAAGAGGCATAAGTCTGCAGTTGCAACGGTTCCATCTGATAATTCAGTTTCTGAGAAGTGTTTTGAAAAATGTGATGCATCTAATTGTTTGTCATTAAATTCTTCCAAATCTATTAATCCTATTTCTGATACGCCCACAGGACGACCACTTATTCAGTTAATTTGTGATCAGACCAGAAAGGAAGCTTTCATCGACACGGGCTCGTCAGTTTCTCTGGCAAAACTATCTTCTTTGCAAAATGTATCCAGCAGAATACGGCCCTGTGTAAAGTCCTTAACAGACGTGTCTGGATCTGCATTGCAAACAGGAGGTGAAGTTGACATTGATATCCAGATTGCAGGTATGAGTTGCAAACATCGTTTTGTAATAACGGACTATCTCAAGTTTCCTGGTGATTTACTCTTGGGTATGGACTTCCTGAGAAGATTTGACTTTAAAATGGTGCATAAACGTTCACCTTGCAGATCTTATCTAATCCTGCAGGATGTCAGATTACCTCTGAAATATACTGATAATGTTTCATGCCGTATCCAGTGTGTCAACTCGTCCAAACCTGTTTCTGCCATCTCTCTTCAGAAGTTGTTTGAACATCGGCAATTTCCCTCTTATGCCCATGTGCAAAGGACCGCAGTATGCCCTCCTCGTTCCGGACGTTTTATTAGTGCTTCAGTGTCTAACTCTTCTGTGTTGGAAAATATAAGTGACCTCTTCGTTTCAAGTTTTATAACTTCTATAATGATTCCAAGAAGCATAGTAAAGAATAAAAATGGAAATATTGATATATGGATTGTCAATGAGTCTACTCATGCCTTAAAGTTGCGCACGGGCACACGCTTGGCAGAAGTTGAAGCAGTTTCAGATGAGCTTCCTGTTTTCGCCATTTCTGATTCGGATGACCCAGATTTCTCCATGGATGAAGAAAAACTTAAACATTTGCCTCCTAAATCGCGTAAGAAATTGAAAGATCTCCTGCTTAAATATAAAAAATTGTTTTCTGGTGGAAAATCAACGATTGGAACTATTCCAGGTGCAGTACACAGAATTATTACATCAGATAATACACCCATTTGCACCCGGCAGTGGAGATTGCCACACTCTCTAAAGGAGGCAATTAAAAAGACTTGTCAGGAAATGCTGGATGCCAAAGTCATAGAGCCATCATGTTCTCCATGGTCATCACCAGTTGTGCTGGTAAGGAAACGAGACGGAAATCTACGTTTCTGTATCGATTATCGTAATCTTAATGCTAAAACGGTAAGTGATTCTTATCCATTACCGAGAATTGATGAAATTCTGGATGATCTTCGTGATAACACCTATTTCAGTATCTTAGACGCAAGAGCTGCTTACTGGAGTATAAACGTTGCTCCAGAGGACCGTGAGAAAACCGCCTTTTCAGATGGGTCCAGATTATGCCAGTTCAGACGAATGCCATTTGGTTTGAAGACTGCCCCTGCCACCTTTCAAAGAATCATCAACCTTGCATATATATATAAATATATACATATATATACATATATATATATATATATATATATATATATATATATATATATATATATATATATATATATATATATATATATATATATATATATGTGTGTGTGTGTGTATATATATACTAACATTTTTCTACACACACACATGCATATGCATATATATATATATATATATATATATATATATATATATATATATATATATATATCTAGCATATTTAGATGATGTTATCATATTTTCTAATAACTTCGAAGAACACTGCCATCATCTAAATGAAACTCTGGCCTTAATGAACAAAGCAGGTCTAAAACTGAACTTGAATAAGTGCAGCTTTGCTGTAAAGGATTTTAAGTTTCTAGGTTTCAGAATTTCTGTAAATGGCATATCTCCTGATCCAGATAAAGTTCGGTCCATGAATTAACTTCCTCCACCCACAGACGTAACCGGAGTTCGCAGATTTTTGGGATGCGTAGGTTTCTTTCGTCGCCACATCCCAAGATTTGCTACTATAGCAGCCCCATTAAGTTCTCTCTCCAGAAAAGGGCCAGCCATTCAAATGGAATACAGAACATGATGCAGCTTTTCGTCAACTTCAACATCTTCTAACTACCGCCCCAGTATTGCAGAGACCTTATTTCTCGACACCTTTTGAACTCCACACAGATGATTCAAGAATAGGTATAGGCTCTTGTCTCATGCAAGTTATCTCTGAAGGTAACCCCTGTGCTGTTACATATTACTCGCGTAAGTTGAGAGGGTCAGAAGTTCGTTATAGCGTTACTGAAGCTCTTGCAATAATACAATCTGTGCGACATTTTGATGCATATCTTTATGGTAAATCTTTAACCATTATAACTGATCACAGGCCATTGACCTATATTTTCACTCGAAGGACCAAGTCTCCACGTATGTCTCGCTGGTCCCATGAGCTGATGGAATACTCCTACTGCATTGTTTATAGAAAGGGATCTACTCACCACGTCCCTGATCTTCTAAGCCGTGATATTGCGTCTATTGACCTCGCTCTCGCTGAACCAACTGTTTTAAGAGAGGCATAACTCAAAGACCCAGTGTGGCACGAGGTTATAGATTTCCTGGAAGGCTCTGCACTGCCACGAAAAAGTTTACCAACATTCTTGGATGAGTTTGAACTCAAAGATGGTGTGTTATATCATCTAAAGGTATGTTCTGACTAAATTATTCATAGGCTGGTCATACCTAAGGCACTACAGAAAGAAGCTATAACAATTGCCCATGCTATAGCAACTCATCCTGGTATTTTTAGAACTTACCACAAACTAAAAGAGCATTATTATTTCCAGAACATGCTTTCAGCTACAAAGGAATATGTCAATGCCTGTCTTCCATGTCAGAAAAGAAGAGGAACTGTAAAACTGAACGTTCAACTCTCTCAAATACCTGTTGTCGCTTTTCCTTTGGACAGGATAAGTGCAGATCTGATGGATCTCCACAGCTCATATCGTGGAAATCGATACCTTCTGTCCATAATAGACCACATGAGCAGGTATTTGCAACTTATTCCTCTTCCAAATAAGAGTGCCCAGACAATAGCTGATGCCTTTGTGGAACGCTATTTTACACTATTTGGAGTTCCTAGAATGCTGACTACAGACAGTGGTTCAGAGTTCAAAAATAGATTATTTTCTGAAGTCTGTGACATATTAAGTATTAAAATGCATTATACAACACCATTCTATCCTCAGGCGAATGGGTTGATCGAAAGAAGCAATAGATGTGTAAAAGATGCAATAGCTATCCTATGTGATGACGCTCCCTTGTCATGGGATGACTATGTACCCCAAGTGCGGTATGCCCTTAACACTGCATTTCACCGATCAATTAATAACCAACCTCTGTTCCTGTTTATGGATCATTCATGCTCTTATCCAATTGGGCTTACAAACCGTGTTACCATGAATGAAGATGATACAAGTACTGAGCATCTTCTCAAACTTCTCAAAGCTCGAGAAGTAGCAGCTGAGACTTCCCGTAAGACACGAGAAGAAAATGCAAAATACCACAATAGGAAAGTTCGTGAACAGAAAATTGATGTTGGATCTCTTGTATTGCGGCGTTCTTATGATCAAGTTCAAGGCGTTAGTCGTGCCTTAAATCCTAGGTGGTTGGGTCCATCTAGAGTAAGTCGGATCACCAGTCCAGTAACTTTTATTGTTCGTGATTTGTCTCCCTCGTTTGCTGAAAGAAAGGTTCATGCAAACCAGTTGAAGCTGTTTTCTTGTGATGCTGAATTTTCATTGTTGCCACAGGATTTTGATTCTCCTGTTCGGTCTGATTCTCTTGTTCGGTTTGATTCTTCCCGGTTGCACCCTATGATTACTCGGTCTCAAATCAAAAAATGATATACAGATTTCTCCTATGTGCCTTACTAATTGTCGTTTCTTTTCAGTTTGCTTAATTGTCTTGAGTTACGCCTACCTTGTGTGTCCGCAGTTGATTGTTTCCATTTTTATATCCCGTCCCTGCCTGGATCCTGGCCAGTGAATATTGTTGTCAAGACGTCCAGCCTCAGACGAACTTCAGGAAACCCATGAACCTGCGCTGAGGGCTGCCAGAACATCCCGAAGACTGATGGGCCACCTCCCGTGGATAGGGTTCTGGAGGAAGACTCAACGCTTCTTCCGCGAGGTTTCGCCTGATGAGCTGACGCTGAAGCTTTCCGTCTCCTCTGCCGTGGGAGATGATTGTAGTGAACACGGGAACGAGCGCAGCCCCGTAACGCCAGTTAAGACGCAGACCAACGATTTGCGTATGCAAACGAGACCGCACTGTCTTGGAAGTGGCGGGTATTGCTGGTATATATACCCCTCGTTCTGCCCAGACAAGGCAGAGAAGGAGAGAGAACGAACACAGCTACTTCCATGACTGGCCAGTCCTGTCCTGTCCAGCGGCATTTTTGTAAGCACATGGGAAAATCTCGGGATATATATTATTTTGAATTTGAGAATTCGAGTGTTACTTATAAATACACCGTGTACCTTGACCTTATTCTTTTCTTTCATACAACCATATTAAGTAATTTAAATTGTAACCTGGAGCCTCCGAGAAAATATGAACATTGAAATAAGCTAATACTAATGGGTGAAATGCTAAATGAAGTCTAAAATAAATATATTAGCAATAAAGAACTCTTGCCACGCCTACCACACAACTTTGCAATACGACATTGTTGAAGTCGATCTGATGTTTCTATTTTTCTTTCACGAGGTTAGGTTGTTTTCAAATTCTCGGTTGCCAATTTGTTATTTCAGGAGAAAATAATACAAAGATTTAAAAGCTTATTTTTTGTTATATCCATTCCCAGTTGTTGATAGTAACCCTAGTCTTCCAAGAGCACTTCACGATTCACGCATTCACGGGGTGTAACTTTACGGCATCCTTCTACAGGTGAGGCATGACTAAAGCACCGAGCCATGATAGAACTGATTGAATTGGAAATTTCAATCTTTGATACATGAGTTAGTTACATTGGTTTACCTCAAGCCAAGAAGTTTTGCATTCAAAAAGCTGAAAATGATGTCAGTAAAAACTCGTAGACTGTGATTAGACCCTCAGGTTATTCCTTTCAGGAAGGATAAGTCCGATATGCGAAGCTGAGCTTCGCCCGGGCTATGCCAATGAGGGGAGCCCGGCCTGTGTCGACTAATGCCGACTCGCTAACGTGTGTCAGCTGGTGCTGACTCGTCTTAGTCCTTACCCGCCGTGGTGCCCAGTCACAGCAGTAACCTCCAGGCGACAATTGCAACTTCTCGCGCCTGGGCGGGGCGCGAACCGCCGACCCCTCGGATGAGAGGCCGACACGTTACCACTGTACTAGCCCGGAGGCTTTCAGGAAAGGCAAAGTCAAACCGCTGCAGACCCCACTAACTTGAGGAGCGGTGGAGGGGCTTGAGGTCCCAATGACATGGTGAGCCAGACCAGAGGTCTACCCATACTGGAGGGGTCACCAGTGAGGGGTGAGACAAAATGGTTACCTGGTGCACCAAAGGCTGTGAGAGGGGATGGTAAACCCACCCCTGGGTCATTCCAGCTTGGACCAGGGAGAACTCTCCCACGTGTGTTTGCCGTGCGTGGCATTCCATATTACCAGGAGACAGGAGTCCTGGAGGTTGAGCAATGCTGCACACTGCGCCCTGCAGCTAGCAACACACCTCTTTGGTTCTCTATTCTGGCTAGATGGATGGCTTGATCAAGGCCTGGTCAAGTCAATCGGCTGGTCAAATAAGGCTAAGGTCAAGCAGGTACTGTCCGGTAGGGTGTTTCAATAAATCCGACTTTTTCAGAATCATTCAGCAAGTTGCTAAACAGGCGCCCACTATGCTTATATGACGACATGCAAAATATTAGACAAATCAAAAAATATCTACTATTCGCAATTTTTTATTAAAGTATAATACCATTTCCGGCGCTGGAAATGGAAATCACCGCATGACCCACGGAAGGGCATTTCGGTTCATCCGACATTATGGCAGAATCAAACAAAGGGTAACTAAGGTCATTGCGAATGATTCCTGGGGACTTAAAGATTCCCAGTCACTATGCATTTCCATATAAACTTGTGCTACCTTAATAATGCACATTTCTCGCTCACCTATATTGTGGTGACGATCTCGTCAGTGGCAATATGGCACTTCGACGTGGTGGTTTGCGCAGTGCCGATACACGTATACTGAAAGAGTTTGGTACCATTGATGTTTTGCCACCTAGACCACTGACATGGTAACCAGACACTAAAAGGATGCTCAAAAGATAGCTTGCCATGCAATAATTTGACTACTACGGAATCTCTGATTTTATCCAAGTTGCAGGCAGAAATTGCTGTGCTGTATAGCAAATTCGGCATTAAGACAATATCACCTTGGTATGTGAAAGAAAAAATAAAGAAAATAAAGAAAGAGTACTACGACTCCATCAGAAATGTAACACTGAAGACAAAATTCTCGCAAACTGTGATTGTGTCATTCAAGGCAAAGAAACAACCCCGAGAAATCCTCAAGGAAGATATAGATTGGTATGATGCAAAAGTACAAGGAAGCAATGGATCATTCGGAAGTGTTGATTATCAGGCGCAAAGATGGGAATTTAACAGACTGAAATGGAAGCAGACCAACAATGCAGAAGTCCCATTTATATGCAACAGTGAAGATATTGCAAAAATGTCTTTTGCCAGTTGGTGCCAGGTGGCTGGGATTTTTTTGTTCCCTCCTACACATCTGCCTGACCATTGACACCATATTGACCAAGCTGGAAGGAGTTTGTGATGGTGATTTGCCCAATAAATCCAAGATTGGAATAAAGAACAACACCATATAGTGTCTGAAAGCACTGAAAAAAATATCCAAGAACAATCAGAAGTATTTTTGATTTTGCAAAAGTTCATTTCATGTGCTGGCGTTCTGCTGTGAACAGCAATGGAATGACTCTTTTCAGAACTACTATTGAAACTTCAAGGAGGTATGCCAGGATTGGCTGTGAACTTGGCTTTCCTAGCAGCTACTTCTCGTCCATCAACAGACATCTGTATAATGCAGATGGTACACTTCTTCCCTTGGCTGTTGATCATGATTACGTCGATGAAGTTGCAAAGATCTTGAAAAGAGGAATTCGTGAAAAATGGCCATACACACCAGCCCTATTCAAAAATAAGGAGAAGCACAATTTCACTGCAGAAAATCTGTGTAATCTGAGTGTGAAAGATTTCATTTCCCAACATCTGACCACAGATATGAAGTTTGCATACTTGGCCTATGATATGCATGAAATCGATATGTGGAAACCCAAAAGTTCATTGATACCTGGCCATAATCAAAACTGTGAAAGACTGACTGAAGACATGAAAAAATGTGAAGACATAAACAGAATTGTTGTTGTAACAGAAACTAGAGAACGGCGCAGTCGGAGATATGGCAATGTAAACAAAGGAGAAGAATGAAAATTATATTGTATGCAATATATAATGTTCCAAATAAAATCATTACTAGAATCCTTTCCTTTTATAGCCTCTTTTTAAATAGAATATGTTACTTCAAATCATTTAAGCGAGGTGAGAAGTCCGAGAGCCAAAGCATGCTCTCGGCGACCCAAGCCCGATTCGGTGGGAAAGAACACAAAGTAAAGAGAAGTCAAGCCTACTAATTGAAAAATTAGTCTTATGGCAATTACAGAACTTTATATAATATTAATTTATAATAGAGATAATTTTGATGTAAAAATATTAAAGAAAAGTTTAATATTGAGGTATTTTAAAAATAAAATAGTTATACAGACAACAGAAAACAAAGCGTTATTTGGCGTTCGAAGCGGTGTCTAAATCATAATTTTATCAAAACTTTCAATTGAAAATAGAGAATGCGAGATATTCTTTGATTTTAATAAAAAATACATTTCCAAACTCAGAAAATTCATAGGCGCCTATTTCTTACTTGCCCACATGATTCGAGCAAATTTTAGAAAATCGACAATTATTGAAACACCCGGTCGGTAGCGTATAGGTCTCACGAGTGCCATCAGCACTGTAATAGTGACTGCATATATTTCCTCACTACCCCTGTGGCTGTTCGGAGATTTTGAGTCCCAACTATAGCTTCCCCTCATTGGACTCCATGGTGGGGGGGGGAGGGTTGAGGAAATGAAGAATTCTAATTTGTATATCTACAAATTTACAAAGAACTAGCTCTCTCCCTGATGACCTATGCAATCCCCTGGCCAATCCCTCTGGAACATCACATGTTGTCACTCTGGAACCTTACCATATTCCAATGAACAAGAATGGGAATCATAATGGTTTCCGAGCTCCCAAACCAGGTAAGAAGGAGAAAAGTCCTCCTCAATCCATTAAGGAAATCTTACCTGGTAAATACAGTAAACAATATCTAGTAGTGAAGACTATTGATGGTGTATCAATCATGGATCTGAAGTATATCAGAAAATAGTTGAGGTGTGTCAGTGAGATCCTCGCATCACCCCACAGCGAGATGGTAGCCTGATAGTTGAGGTTTTGTCGCCAGACGAGAGTGACGATATGCGACATTCCTAGGGCTCATGTTCTCCTCACAAAACACGGGAATTGTCTTTTCCTGAGACCTGATGAGGTATTCTGTTGGAGGAACTTGAGAATTTTAATGTAGTGGCAGTAAAACGTTTTAAGAAGGAAGTTGATGATTTGGAACAGTCGACACCAGCTCTCCTTCTAACTTTTGGAACGTTAGTCCTTCCAGAATCAGTTAACTTGGCAGGGTACCACCTCAAGATAAAGATATATGTGCCCAACCCTATGGTGTGCATTTTGTCCAAGAGGTGAAATAATTGGGTCTAATTTTTGGCTCAAAGCTTACATGTGTGCCTCACATCAAACAGTTAAAGGTGAAAGCTACAAAAGCACTTCGTATTTTGTGGGTTCTTTCACACCTGTCTTGGGGTGCAGACCGCACAATGCTTCTGCAGCTTTATCGAGCACTAATTCGTAGTAAATTTGACTATGGATGTGAGGCTTATTCATCTACAACTGTTCTCTGAATGTTGAACTCAGTTCATAATGAAGCTCTCAGAATTTGTACAGGGGCTTTCAGGTGTTCACCTGTGCAGTCCCTGTATGCTGGGAGTGGAGAACAACCTCTTGCATTACACCGGGACTACATAAACCTCATTTACAACATGAGACTACAAAAGATTCAGGGATCTCCTACATCCAGATTGGTTTTCAACCCCCTTGAGGATAACCAATCCTATGGTAGGAGAATGAGGAATATCGTAGAAGATCTTGATTTAAATCTCACTAAGGTTCTGGCTATTTGAACTCCCTAATTCCCACCTTGGACCAATCAAGTCGAGCTGGATTTGGTCGGAATTGGGAAAGGGGAGAGATCCGAAGCAGAAGTCAGAGAGAGATTTCTTCAACACACTTCTAAGTAGCAAGGATCAGATGCAATATATACTGATGGTTCAAAATCGAAAATGGTGTGGGCTTTGCAGCAGTGAGCAGAAGGAAGACTGTATTTGGCAGTCTTTCTCTATTAGCCTCGATCTTCACTGTAGAGTTACATCTCATCCTTGCAGAAGTCAAGATGACCAGAGATCTTCTGTTGTAATATATTGTGACTCTCGTAGTGCCATCCAAGCAATCAAGAGCTTAAACTCATCACAACCAGTGTGAGGGAGGTTCAAGATTAGCTTGCACTGATGTCCACACGTAAAAAGATAATTCTATGTTGGGTGCTAGCACATGTTGGAATCAGTGGGAATGAGCGAGCTGCCAAGGAACCTGCCACTCAGCCCTGTGATGCTCGTTTTCCTCTCCCACACACTGACTTGAAACCCAGCATCAGGAGTTATCCTCGCGATAAATGGAGGGAACAATGGAGGCCTAAGTAGAAGTTGTATTAACAAGACTAAGAATCGGGCACACAAGGCTGATGATAGCTAAAAGTGAAGCACGCTGTGAGGAATTCCAAGAGCCATTAACGGTCGCACATGTAGTGGAAAGATGTGCAACATTCTCAGACCAAAAACGTATGTACTTGTCTCCCCCATATACACTAATGTATTGGCGGAAGACTGTGACATAGATGGTCTTATTAGTTTCCTTTAGGAGACTAATATTTTCAATAAGATAATGTTTATGCAATAATTTTAAACATTGAGAGCATAATGCTTTATGCTTTGATTTTTTTAATATAGTATTTATTGTTATTTATTGTTATTTATGACGTTTTATATATTCTAATATATCTATCTAACAAGGTGTTCGCCGCTAGTGACCATAGCTGTTGATGCGGCAGATAATTGTTAATAACCAGTTAATCAAACCTCTGCAGATCCTTGAGAAAAATAAATCCGGCAAGTTCATTAACATGGGGAACCAAAGTGATGACGTAGATGTTGAGACCCTCTCAGAGTTTCGCAAAAGATTTCTTCAGAATACCTTACAAGCTGATCTAGATCGCTCTTGATTGTATTGATGTTGATTACTGGCGGGGGTGCCCACCACTGAAAATTACTGTCACATATGACATTAAGTATCCTCAATTCCTGGTGGTTTTGGAATTTTACCTAACAAAGCTAATGTAGATCATTACACGGGTATCATTTGAATTGCTCTCATGGCCACACCCACCACGGGACACCTGACAGTGCTCATATTGTTATATACCTATATCAATGCGACATTGCATAATTCCATCTTTCATATATATATACACCTCAGTATATCTGATTTCGGTTTCGAATTTCTAAATTAGTTTCCACCAAGTGCCCACGGGGAGTGTGTGTAAAACCTCGCTACCATTACTTATGTATGAGTAAATAGGTAATGTCTATGTAACTAGTTAGATCCTAGTTGCACACTCCTTTTAGTAGGACGCGTGGCATGGTTTGGTTTAGTACTGGCCCTCCGGTTTCATACCTAATAAGCCAAGTAAGGGAAGATTGTTATATATCTATATCAGTGCGACATTGCATTATTTCATCTCTCATGTCAAGGAATGTACATGGGATCATAGGATATACATACAAATTAGTTACCGTTCCAGATACCCGGACTCCCCTGGTGCGTTCATGACAATCAGTGCATAGATTAAAAAGTGTTAAGAAGCCATTCCTTTCTAACCAAGGAAAAGAGGGGATGATCCCCTGCCCCTTTCACATATCCTGAGCGAGCAAGAGAGAAAGACACGCATGCACGCACGCACATAAACACACGCGGTTAGATTGATAGACGAATAGAAAGAAAGAGAGAAAGAGAGAGAGAGTTAATCAGTGGCAGCAATACAATATTATTGTTATTATTCCTGTTGTCTTTGTTATTGCTATTATTATTGTTGTCAAGATTATTAGTACTGTTGTTGTTGTTATTATCAGCATCATTGTTATTAACCCTTTCATTGATATGAAAATTATGATAAAAGAAACGCAAATTGTTATCATTATTATCGTTGTTATTATCATGATTTCCATAATCACCATTTTGGTAATTTTCATTATTCTTACTACCATTACAATTTTCATTGCTTTCATTATAAGCATCTTCATTACTATTACGATTATTAATAAACGACAGCACCATCACCATCATGATTAATTATCAACATCAACGTTTTTCTTGTCACTATATTATTAATGTTACAGTCATTAGTATCATCATCGCTATTGTTGTTATCATAAGCATCGCATCAGAATCATCACTATTACTTTTTTTCATAATAAATACCATTACTGCAGCTACTGTAGTGATTCAACAGATCCACCAAGATCCCTGGCATGATGTTTTGCTCAACAAATTCTTAAATTATTAGAGATAGTTGGCAGGATGGAGGCTCACACAAAACAAACTAAGCCCTACAATATTTATTAGGAGAAAGTTGAACAAAACGTTGGCTAAAACTGAGACCAAAGACTAAAAACTAAACAAAACTAGTGGGGATTAAAACCGAACTCTACAGCAAATAAAACACTGCAAAAGGCTAAAAAGTGAACTATATTTAATATTAAAATTGATAATAGTTAATAAAACACAAGTAGAATATAAGATAAGGAAGATCAAACTGAACCAAACCGCAAATAAAACAGGTGAAAGACTTAAAAGTAAAACAGAACTTATCGTGGGCAAAAAATAAATAAAATGTAATTAGTAAAACATGCAGGAACCTTAAAAGTGAAAGTGAACTTAAATGAGCAAAAACAAAACTGAATATCAAAAATGAAACACGGGAGGAGACTTGCATAAGCAATGTTTTAAGGCTATTCATATCCCTCCATACTCCCTCATCCATTTCAGATACGATACAATGTTCATAACTACAGTCCTAAGAGCTGCCTCGAACAGTTATTGAGGTACAAGCCTATATCTCCTTTAAAAGAGCATCCGCCTGTCTTCGTCGTACAATCCATATTATCAAAACAAATAGCTGGTGAAATTATGTTACCTCAATTACATCCTCTGCATCTATCTCAAATGTCTGGTGTTGGATCCATAAACTATCAGGCAAACATACCCCCCATCCAGCCCCCGTCCTCCATATTCAAGATAACCTCATCTCTGATCCACTCCAAGTCGCTAATGAACTGGGTGACTATTTCAGCCAGGTCAGTAGTGATTCTCACCTTTCTCCACACTTCTCTTCTATCAAGACCATCAAGGAACGCACCCCCATTATCTTCACCCTATCCTTCGCTGAGTCCTATAATGCAACCTTTTT
>NC_061819.1:29751091-29753591 GCF_019202785.1 Penaeus chinensis | reverse complement strand
ATAATCTTACCTCCATTAAGGATAGCCTATGATATCTAATATTTTTATTTTCATTTGTCAATTCATGTGTAGGTGTAATTAAATTTGCATATTTGACTTCTCAAAGTGTATATATTCTGTTATGTTTACGAAAACTTTTTTTCTTCTTTTTTTTTTTTTTGATATATGAAATGTTTTAGATATCGTTGGCTTTAAAGAGTAATTTTTCATACAAGATTTCTTGGAATTATTTGATTACTGAAATGGAAACACCTCTGGAAGTGGTCCGGCGTTTAAGCCCCACAAATGATTATAGCTGCACATTCTTTATACTTATAAACGCTGCTTTCTATAAACAGCTACATATAGCAGCTGTTAGAAATAGAATATGCAAATTCGGCGAGAGCTTTGCAACTACTTAACTATCTAGAAGCAGCTAATTGAACAAATAAAGTGAGTTTATTATCTTTTCGTCAGATCCAAACACTGATTCAGAAGATAACATGTACGTTATAACCTTCATTATAGAACAATTGTACCGAAAATCACAGGAATACAGTGAATTTATAAGGGTTTTATCATTGTGAGCATGTGTGCGTGTTACAAATTTGAGACGCTGACCATTTTTAATGCGCCTGTACGCCATTTTCTTGCTTTGTATGAATTGACTAATTGGTAGAACTCTTTTATATATATATATATATATATATATATATATATATATATATATATTTAGTTGTCTTTTTACTTATAAAGAACAGTAATATGTAGAAAAGAAGGCAAATATTTAGCAAAATCATACTGACTGGAATCATTCATTTTTATTAAAACTTTGTCCAACTACGGTTATTTTCTACAACTCTTATATACAAGTTCCGGTTTCCTACGTAGTACTTCCCATTCCCTCTTTGCATGTTCTATTAACTTTTGCGAGGTTCTTTCATTTGCCGTTTCCCAGACACTGACTATATTTGCCCAGACGTTTTCGATTGGGTTAAGTCAAATTCCATGCTTGGCCATGGTAGGACGTCGAGGTGGTTTTGGTCACGGAACCATCTCGTATCTGCCCTCAACGCGTGTATTGGGCAGTTATCCTGCATGAATACGATCGTTTCTGGGAAAGGCAAGGCATAGCTGCGTACTGACGGGAGAAACACTTATAATACGATATATTTCTCCGAATTGAATCTCCCCTCTATTTCTGCTAGTTCGTCAACGCCATGCAGGAATATCCACCCCTCACATATCACGTGGCCACTCCTCGTAGTTTCGTAGATGTTTTGTCTATCATATCTTGAAAATATAGAATGAGATATTAGAATATAAGATATTAGTGCGCATACAGCAATATTCTATAGACATTGATTTTTTCCATCATAATACAATAAAGAAGTTAAAGAGGTAAAAATGTAATTTGCACACCTCGTGCTATCTCTCCTCCAGCACTGGAGCTTTCCGTGCGCGGTGGAACAAAATGTTTTCCCCAATTATCCGGATCATTGTCTGCATACTGCTGGGCGAATTGGAGGCGACTTTGGCGATGACGTTCGGTCAACCTCCCTTTGATGGCCGGTGTTCGGTGATGAATACCATCTGCATGCAATCTTTTTCTCACCGTTCGACTTGTTACTGGGAGCTACAGTTCTTGTACTTTAACTGCATTGGTAACGGGGTTCGCCTCCGCCATCTCCCTGATCTGAGCATCTTGATCTTCGGTTGCCTTTCGTGGAGCACCGGAACGAGGGCGATCGTTCAGGCTGCCCTCCTCCTCCCACCTCTTTATCCACCTGTAAATTACAGACCGGGAGATACGCAACTCCCTGGGAATCTCACTAGGAGAGAGACCACTTTCATCCCAATGATACGACCACGACTCGCAATTTTAGTTTACCTTGCGTTCATCTTCAAGAGTGTCAGCTAAGCCTTTCACAGGCTACCTCGTTTTCACCTCGGATTTCCCATACTTAATAATGGCGTCATACTGTCGACAATACATTTTTTTTGTTCATTTAACACATACTTGGGTTAACAGCGAGGTAGATATTCAGGAATTTAAGGGTATTCATTATCATAAAGATTATAAAAAAAAAATAATAATATATATATATATATATATATATATATATATATAATACTTCGTTCCTCTTTCTTTGAATTACCCAATTAGTAGTTCAGGGGTAATAAACAAGCGTTTAGCTTACTGCATGCTCCGGACATCTCGTATGGATGAAAATGATTATTCCATAAACATATAAAGGGAATATATAAAAACCTTAACATCTTAAAGTTTAAATATGATATATATGCATATATACACGCATATATGCCTATGTATATACAGTTTATATACATGACTGACAAACAAGAGAATGAGAAATACGAATGTGACAGACAGATTTAGAGAATGAGATTCAACGGCTAACAGACCATGTAAAAAGGAAATGTAACATATATAATACTACATATGATACTTATGATACATATATTTTTGTAACTCATCAAGTATATACTTGTGCACACA